>NC_079211.1:19078742-19193492 GCF_029633865.1 Lampris incognitus
CTCAGGCCTGTCAACAGCGTTGTGTGAGAAAGTGGGTTTCCTCTGGCAGATGCAGTGATCTTATGGCTGCGCCAGCACACCTCACTCACATATTGTCTTGGCTTTGAAGGCGATCTGTCATGCATGTTTGATCGCAAGCTAAAACAGCCACACTTGGAAGTACCACAGTCTTGGCTCACTCAATGTTCATTTTCTAGGGTAGTTATGTCATAAAGGCCTTGTTGAAATGTTGATCCCAAGTCATTGCTTCACTTCAGTGGGATATTGTCTTATGGCCAACAGTTCTCCAGAAATAGGCCAAAGATGTACATGGCTCTCACTCCTGTTCACCCCCTCTCCTCAGGGGCTTTCAGCAGATGTGAGAGAATAGGTGCTCTCCTTCTTCACGCCTCCTCTGTCCATCCTACCCAGGACTTGCCCAGAGAGAGAAAAGGAGGCCAATATAACTCTAGAAACAAGAGTAGCAGCAATCAAATTGTGGAGTGAGACACACAAATGGGTTTTTTGGTAACCCTTTAAATTACAGGCCATTCATTACAGAGAAATAAGTGAGTAACTCTACAGCCAAAATGGATGTAATTGAACTCTGATGCATGGTAATTACTGTGGAAAATTGGGTCTTTTCTGTATATGTAGTTTGCTTCCTTGTCATTTTAATGTGCTGTTAAATATAATCTACATTGAACACTGCATGGGTTAAATTCACAAATAATATTGTAAATGGTAAATGGACTACATTTTTATATGGTGCTTTTCTAGTCTGCCGACCACTCAAAGCACTTCACAGTGTATGCCTCACATTCACCCATTCACACACACACATTCATACCCTGATGGCGGAGGCTGCCATGCAAGGTGCCAACTTGCTCATCAGGAGCACTTAAGGGTTCCGTGTCTTGCTCAAGGACACTTCGACACACTCTCCGGAGGATCCGGGGATCGAACCAGCGACCTTCCGATTACTAGATGACCCACTCTACCTCCTGAGCCATGCTGCCCTCATCTTTTTCTATTCTAAATGCTTGTACCAAACAAGCATTTTGAATCCCTCAGACTCAGACACTCTTTATTTGTCAACCCATCCGTGTACAAGTGTACATTTGGGATGAAATACCATTTACCAGGAGCCTATGGTGCAACAGTTCGTGTTGCAGGGATAAATAATGAGTAACCTGTCAAGTTTGAATATATGATGAATATCGAATGTCATGCTACCTTTATGAAACGAAAGCCACTTTATTTGACATTGTATTCTTACAACAAATTAGTTCTCTGCATTTAACCCATCCTATTGTATAGGAGCGGTGGCCAGCTGCAGCGCCCGGAGACCAAATCCAGTTCTTCTTTCCATTGCCTTGGTCACGGGAACAGACAGGAGTATTAACCCTAACATGCATGTCTTTTTGATGGTGGGGGGAAACCGGAGCACCCGGAGGAAACCCACACAGACACAGGGAGAACATGCAAACTCCACACAGAAGGGACCTGGGACGGCCTGGGGCTCGAACCCAGGATTGTCTTGCTGTGAGGCAACAGTGCTAACCACTGGGCCACCACTGGTTATGTTATTACAATGTTACAATTTCATTTAGCAGACACTTTTATCCAAAGCAACGTACATCTGAGAGTTAATACAACACAAGCAAGGATCTAGACAGGAGAAGACAACACAAGTAAGCGCATATTGAGCATGACATGCGATGTTCACCTTCTGTGCAAGCTTAATTATGTCCTCGCAAAAAAAAAAGAATTCAAAATACTTGCGTTTGGCACAATGTGGTTTGTGAGTTTATCCCATAAAATGTTTGAATTAAAATATATTTGATAGCACATTATAACAACAAGGATGGAAACAGGAGATAGAGAAAAACACCTATTTTACTCTTACTACTCAGTAATGACCAGTCGTTATAGTTCAGTTACATCTACATTTTACTCACATAGTACTTGGTTATATCTGCATAATGAAAAGCCTGTAAGTGTTTTTATTTGATATCGAATATGGCAGCTCTCAACTCAGTATCGATGAAATTTTACTGAGTGGCACTGCACTTGTCAGAAATCACAGTACAGAAGATTTCACCATTTCAGATACCAACCAAGATATTGAGGATTGACAAAAAGACAGGGGGGACTGTAAAAAAAAAAAAAAAAACGTTTCATTTTTTTGTACACCATCTTCACTCTGGTCTGTATAATGAGATTCTTGGTTGAAGGAAAAGAGAGAGTAATGGCACGGCAGACGCAAACTCTGTTAAGAGACCCTTCTGGAGGACGAGAGAAGGAACTTGAACCGTGAATTTAAAAATATATTCAGAGCAGGAGGAAACATGAGAAATGAAACAAAAAATAATGACAGGAAAGAGTAAAAAAAGTTTACACACTGCAGTGTCGACGCCATGAATGCATTGTGCACTTTGTAGTGTGCTAGTTATAATGGCACATTTCTCTGGACTTGTGCTCTGCTGCTTGGCCTGTGCAAACAAGAGATGAACAGTGGAGTGTAATGTAATGCAGCCTGACTGACAGCAGTAATGGATCATAAATCCCAGCTTCAGGTGCTGTTTGATTATAAATCACATTCAGACTGTTAGTCCAAATCAAATCCATCAGGCTGTCGTGCAGCGTGGCATACTGGATAGGGGAAGTGAGAAGAAAACCTTCTTGAGTGCAGATAATGGTCCGTGTTCAATACAGTCTTGACCTGTGACCACGCTAAACACATTCAACATCTTTCGAAGTTTGAAGTTACGGCCTTGAAGAATGTTGTTTTTGTTTATCTTGGTGACACCACTTGTGAAGTACGGTCATTGTAGTGGTGTTCAAGCGGTCCAAATTCCCGAGAGCCATCCAAATTGAACCCGAGCCTCCAGGAACGTTTTGTCAGGCTCTTCTCCCCTGCTCAACAAAAATAACATGGTTGAAACCTGAGTTTTAGTTAAGTAAAAATGTTTTACAAGCTTGGTCTCTGCCATATCTGCTTTCCATCTCAGACGACTTTGCTTCTGCCTTGAACTCACCTCTATCAGTCTTCTTTTCACGTATTTTGGATATGTGGCTGAAGGCATAAATTGCTATGCACAGCATCGTTCTCCTTATGCAAAGTCCTGCCCTAAAGTAACCATTAAAATCTGCAAACACCAAAACCTTCATGATAAGCATTTACCAATATGAAGTATCAAACAGGACATTTGTTTGCTGTCAATGATGTGGGTAATGTAGAATCGGTCAAAAACTAATTAAATTAAATGAGCTATATATGGAGTGATTTGACTGGAAAACACGGAGATACATGCCGCCAATCCATGTTCCTTCTTTTTGATATATCTTTCATATCAGGCCAGACTCATAAGACGGGGTCTAGTGAATCAGAATGTATCATCTGGTCTATGGCAGGAGCCCAAGTAGTGGGAGGCGGTTGAAAGGTTCACTAATATGATGTTTTGCTACTTGTTTCTTTTACTGCAAGGTCATCATAAAGATAAAAATAATCCCCTGTGACAAATTTGTTTTCAAAAGGTTTCATTCTCCTTCTCTATCATCTCTGAGAAATACTGCCTGATAGTGCTGACTCCAATAGAACGCTTTGATCGGGGCCTGATGTATTGCCCTGTCTTTCCTGTAATTCAATTGACTCCACCACTTGTTTTAGAGATGTACATAAGGGTGTGAAATGGTCTTTAGGTATTCCTTCTCAGTGGGACTGTTTTGTTTCCAAGGTATGTCAAATAATTAATCGGATACCAGCTAGCAAACCCTTGGCTACGGAAAGAAAGAAAGCCACTTTATTTTCATTGTACAGGTTACAGTGAAATTTGTTCTCTGCATTTAACCCATCCTATTGTATAGGAGCAGTGGGCAGCTGCAGCACCCGGGGACCAACTCCAGTTCTGCTTTCCATTGCCTTGGTCAGGGACACAGACAGGAGTATTAGCCTAACACGCATGTCTTTTTGATGGTGGGGGGAAACCGGAGCACCCAGAGGAAACCCACACAGACACGGGGAGAACATGCAAACTCCACACAGAAGGGACCTGGGACGGCCTGGGGTTCGAACCCAGGATTGTCTTGCTGTGATGCAACAGTGCTAACCACTGGGTCACCATGCCGATAAGTAATTGTACAGATTCAAATACAAAGCCCACTAGTCAGAGAGTTGATTTAGCAATTCAGCCTAGTATTTCAGGCAACGGCATGTATTTCTTAGCTCGGGTTCCCATCTAGATGAGAATCCTGTATTGTATGCTTTGGTCATAGTTGATAAAGTAATACGTATGTGAGTATATGCACATGCCGGGTGTGGGGCAGCAAAATATATCCACTTACTGGGACTTAATGACTTGTTGAATTATGGTTCTTGTGTGTTTGGAATCTAATGGAGTTTTTGAACAAGGTCTACACTGTTTAGTTTTGCCTCACATGCCCCATAAATTTGAACAGAGCAAACCAAGTGAAGGAGACCCACTTAGAAATCGCTCATCATTAATGGCATGAGACTTGACCCCCCTTAGAAATTGGTCATCCTTAATAGCATGAGAATTTGTTTTAAAGCACCGCTGATTTATTCCAAAACCAGTTACATAAGTGCAAAGCAAGCCAAATTATATATCTTAATGAGACACTGCCATATGTAATAAGCAACAGAACTGACAGTAGCCTACAAATGACGCACATATTCAAACGCCAACAAGGCATCACTATACTTTGCAAGTACAGTACATTATATATTCAGGGAAAGTAGGGGGCAGGCAACTATATTTGGCTTCATATATGCATATATACATACTTATATATACACACACACAAACATACTTAGTTTTTAATGCTTGCAAATACATATGTGATCAGGAGTTCCTTGTCTGTGTTTTGGATAGAGGTAATTGAAATGCTTTTAAAACAACTTTTTTAGTCATCTTGTTTCAGTTGTAGCAAAATCCCAGTATTGATATAATCTAATGGCTATAAAGTATTGATCTCAGAGCTGCACTAAGTGTTTCAGGATGCATTTGTACGGTTGTTTGCTCTTCTTTGATGAACCAGAAAATGTATTTTAAAAGGTATTTGCATGCCAAGCCAGAAGTCGCAAGGCTCTGCCTTTTTGTTGATCAATAGAATTTTAAAATCAATTTCTCCTTCGCGGTCTGGCTGACAAAAGTGGGGAAAATACAAGTTTTTATCAAAACACTGATTTGTGCAATGAAATCACATTGCATCTGACTCGACGAGTAATAGAATTGTATTGCACCAAATTGCGAAGTGTCAAAATTTGGCAGCGCAAACTCACGTTTGCGGCAGCCTCACCCAGTACCATCCGTCCATGCAGTGTCTTTGTCCATGTCTGCATCTAAGTTGTCTTTGTTTGATGGCTGGGAGAGCTGGCGCTGGATCGGCTGAGAGAGCTTGGTCTGCTGCGTCCTGTGGGCCCAGGGGCCATAGTCCCGCCCAGAGCTGTACCCGAAGTGGAAGCACCGAGGGTGGTCTGACAGGACGCGGAAGCGGGGCAGGCTAAGCTAACTGCTAGCCCATGCAGAGCGGCAGTTCAGATAACACCGAGGGTGGTCTGGCAGCAGCCTCCTCACCTGGCGTTGACTGTTTTTGGTGTGGAGTGCAGGGAAGTGTGTCGAGGGTGTCTGGCTGGGAGAGCTAGCGTTG
Organism: Lampris incognitus; assembly: GCF_029633865.1. Classification (NCBI taxonomy): domain Eukaryota; kingdom Metazoa; phylum Chordata; class Actinopteri; order Lampriformes; family Lampridae; genus Lampris; species Lampris incognitus. The sequence goes on from NC_079211.1 coordinate 19,084,395, forward strand.
GATCGGCTGGGGGAGTCGGGTCTGCTGCATCTGGTGGGCCCAAGGACAACGACCCTGCCCGGATTTGCGCCCAAAGAGGAAGCACCAAGGGCGGTCTGACAGGACGCGGAAACAGGGCAGGCTAAACTAACGGCTAGCCCATGCAGACTGGCAGTTCTGACAGTCATCCTGGCTGGCATTCACTCTCTTGGTCATTTAAAAATTTTTTTTTTGATATGTTGAAGATATGTGTTTTTGTAGTTTTTTATAGTTTGGATATAGTATGTGTTCTTGTAGTTTGGATATGTGTTTTTGTCTTTGTGTTGCACTGCTACGGGCTGGGGGAAACGATGTTTCATTTCATTTCATGTACACAAATGCATGAAATGAAAAGACAGGTAAATGTTTGACTGCATTCAGTATTGAAACCATATGGTCTAGTGTACAAAACAGTATGACAAGATATAGGTAATGGGAGTGGTGACATGCCAACTTTTTTATCTGATTTATATGAATTTCTTGGGTATACGTAGCTGTTGACCAAAAACGAGCAGAAGTCAATCAAATGTTGCCCTTCTTTTGCCCGTATGGCACTATCATTGAGGCTTATTAGCATATTAGCGGTTCATTAGTGGGAAGAGCAGAAGTGGAACATTTACAGTCAGAAAATACAATATACATTGACAAACACACCTCTGGAGGAGCTCACACCTTAATCCATATTGACTTTTGCTTGGGTATGGTTGCCTTCACATTGAAAAACAAACAACACATAGTGGTGTAACAAGAGAGCTACAATTGTATCACTGGGGAACACTGATGTCTTGCAGAGTGATGACAGCTTTGCCCTGTAGACATATTGCAAAGGGGACTCCTCTGAGCATGACAGTGTATGGAGATAAGTGACTTTCAATCCCTCCTGAGAACAAATAAAGCTTGTTGATACACTGCCACACCACCAAAAAAAAAATAGAAATAAAAAAAAAAAATGAAACGTTACACTTAACCTTCAGATAGTTTGATTACATTTACCATAAATCATTTTCAAAGTATGTTTCGGTGTGGGCTCACACATACTTATTTACCCACATGCATTCCTGCCTGTAATGGCATACAGTAGGGCATATATATTCATCTCCAACATGCCTCATGAGACTTGTTGGAGAAGCACCAGGTTCAGTTTCACATTACATTTCCCTGCCCAGCTGTATTGTGGGTTTAATTCCACTGCAGTCATTGTAAGGGCAGCATACAGGTTAGCAGGGTCACAGGCAAAGGTTGTATTACAAATCCCTCGTGTCCAAAAAGCGGTTGGATTTATTCGATCAGCAAAGCATCACCTATTCTGTGAGATCCAGACAGGAGAGCTTTGAAATACCATACAAGTGCATTGATTTTCATTATTTTGGTTCAGCAAAAATAACATTTGAACACTGTTCATTGGAAACCACACCAGCAAGAGAGAAAATTCACCACCCACAAACATGGATGGTCCACTTAATTTCCACCTACCATATTGCGTTTACAATTTCACATATAGCGTATATAGTTGAACTAGCTATCTAGGGTGACTTACATCTAGTCATTTAGTTGGGGGCATTTAGCGTCTTTCCTAAGTACACGTTGAGAGGACAAATGGTTGCTGATGGACTCATACTGACTGTTACCTGGCTTCTCGTAAGAGGATGCTATTTTAAACCACTGACCCTCCCCTAATGTTGTCATCGAAATAAAACGTGAGCATCCAAGCTCTAGTACAGTGGTCCAGAAACCAGAAGAAACAACAATTCTAAGGTTAGTGAAGCAACGTTATCATGAAAGAAAAAAAAAAGTCTACGGCACACTTGAAGCTGTCAGTAATGTGTTTCGACCCGACAATGTACTTATGTGGCACTTATCTTGGAGAACATCGCCACAAGAGGGGATAACAGACTGAAGTTCTGTCCTCATTTTCCAGTTCATTTTTCATTCCAATCTTCCTACCATCTTCACTTCCATCTCCCTACCTGTGCTCGGTAGTGGATTGCTGAATTTCCCCTCCTCTAGCTATCATCCTCTGTGAGTTGGCAGAATCTTTCACATAGCTTTTGGCCCGAGATCAGCAGAGCACCTTGGGCGGAGAACAAAATATAGAACTGAGGCATGGAGACTGACACAGCCTCCCACAGCAATCTCCTCCCAAGCAATTTTGATAGCCGGGGTGGCAGTGTGTGGGTTATTCCCTCCATAATATACTATGAGTCCCTACGCTTGTTTCGTGCACAGTAGAGAGCACTCACTTCCCTCTGCATGACTTTTCTCTTGACAGCCAGACAAACAGACATCCAATCTCCGGTTTGGATGATTACGTTGTTATTGACCGTGACCTTATCATTCATATGTACACTGTGTGGTCAGGAGAATTCACGCTTCACTCTATTGTAGTAAGAAAGAGTAGGGCCAGATCCTTTTTTCACTGTCACCAACAAGGATGGGTCAAAAAACGTTTCATGGCTGCTGATCACTTCGCTTTAGCAGCTGATTCCCACCTGAGGCAAGAGAAGTTGACCCTGTATTTTGGTCCACATTCACTCCTATATGTGACCTGTTTGTTTCCTCGGGAAAAGATGAACTGACCATGAGGGAGTTTTGTCTTATTATACCGCTTTATCATCCATCAGTGACCGCTTGATTTATGTGGGCAGGGCTCGTATTGATGGCTAAAGTTCTTGGATCACTTCTGTGTGGGACAAACACAACTACTTGTTATTTACACCCTATCAATTGGTACAATTTGCACCCGGTGGTATTCGTAACAGTTTGGACGGACAGTTGCTCCTGGGATGCCGTGTGGATATTTCAATCATTCTAGTTATTCTGTCAGGATTAATGGGAAAAAGAGAGGGTTATAATTTACGTTAGTGTAAATTCATTCAAATTGCCATTACTGACAATTTACAGTGTTACTGCAAAAAGTGTTTCTTGTAGCCGGCATCCTCACAAGCTTTAAAAAGGAATGTGTTCACACAGTCAAATATTATTGCGTCAAAAAAAAAAAGAAAATATATTTATATTTGTGCTGTTAAATGCAAATGAATGACTTAGAGGGACTTTGATCTTGAACAAAACAAGCCAAAAAAATAAAAATAAACAAAAAAATGATCACCTTTTTTGCACATATGATTTGCAGGCAACAGATGCGAGGATAAAGAGTCCCGAGAGAGAGTCGATGAAATGATTGGAATGCCATTTGAAAATAACAGTGACCATCTTAGTCTTCTGACTCGTTCAGAGAGGACTAAAGGAAGGGGCAGTCTGTAGTGTCAAGTCTTTTTTTTGCATTAAAGAGCATATTTTTTGTTATTGAAGTCAAACACCTATCAGGGATGTGCAGGCAATTACACCAAATGCTTCCATGCATTAAATCCCAGCTGGTTGTTATTGATAAATTTCCAAACACCTCCAAAGACTTTTCAAATTACCTCTCTCCCTTATTAAAACTTTACTCATGCGTTTTATTTATTTATTTATTCATCCTTTTTCCGGGGGGGGGGTGTATGCATGTTTGTGTGATAGCATGAGTGAACGAGACAGAGAGTGAAAGAGAGCAAGCCAGAAAGAAAGGGAGAGAGAGCGAGAAAGAGTTTGTTGTAAAAAGGAAAAGGGAGCCCGGAGTCCTGTATGTATGTAGGATTGGCGAGCTGGACACATGAACAGACAGCTTCCATTTATCTCCTCCTGCCTCTCCCATGGAAGGGGGCTTCATTATTAGCAGGGAGGCCAAGTAAGCCAAACATTCGGCGCTATTTCCGTATTCAAGTGGCATAGCTCTGCATTAATACAAGCCATTTCTCTTTACATGGCTGAATGAGATTCCCTTTTAAAACCATCTGAAGGTCGAATGACACACCACACTCCGAGGGTGGAGGAAATCAAGAGCTTTCTACTCTAAATATTACCTTGCTTTCTGTTATCTCTCAAGGGTGGATTTGCAAATTTGCGATGACATCTTAATTGGACTGAGTGGGGGGAAAAATGGATTGCATAGATGCAAATGAATAAGTAAAAATAGTAGGTTATTTGTATTTCCTCTGGACCAAAATGCCCTCCATTTGGATGAGTATTATTTAGACCTTTCAGACAAAGAATGCCGCTTAAGAGCATGCATATTTTCTACTCCAAATATATCTGTAACGCAATTTAATTCGCAGACAATAACAGCATCTCCTACCCTGTAATCAGATGGTGCGTTTACGATAAAAGAGGTGCTTTTGCGGGTCCCTTCGACCTCTGTTGCAATAATGCTGTTCATCTACTGTGCCACATTCAAATCCTTTGATGGTCTGTGTGTGTGTGTGTGTGTGTGTGTGTGTGTGTGTGTGTGTGTGTGTGTGTGTGTGTGTGTGTGTGTGTGTGTGTGTGTGTGTGTGTGTGTGTGTGTGTTGAGAGCTGTGGCGTCGGTAAACAACCAATTAGAAAACTCAGATGGGCTGCGCTATTCGGGTTGACAACTCCTGTAGCATAGGCAATCAGATAGGTAGACCACCATTTTTGTTGCCTCGGCTTGTGAGCACCTCCTGAACTCCAACCTTAACCCGGTTAGATAAGAGCTTCCTGCCTTTGAGCACATTTAAATGTAAATGTGGCCTTGTGTGGTGGTCTTCATGAATAAAGACACAGTCCACAGAGTCCTCTCCAACCAGCTTTTATTACAGTGTAATTAATCATCACATTGGGCTAGAGATTAATAGGAAGGGAAAATTAAATGCATCTTTGAACACTGGAGAGATTGATTTTGTACGCCTCAGAAAAATAATGATAGGTGCAATATGATTAATATAACTTGCATTGCATGGTGTTCAGCCCTCAAATATTAACACGACTTAAATATTTATCAATGCAAGTGGATGTACGATTCTTGCCAGCCGGTCTTCTGTGAATAACACATTTAACCGTGGCGAATGTGAACTTTTCTCAGAAAACATACACGGACGGACACATGCCTTGATGTCAGCGATCTCCAGACGCCTGAACGCCCCAACATAAGACATCAGCCTTTTCAACAGTTCGTATATGTGACACAGTCTAAGCACTAAGTGTCCGTAAGGTACTGTTGGACATGAATTACAGATTCCCCTCATGTTCCCAGCATCCAGCCCTTTGAGACACCAGACATAAACCCCAAGCTATAAAGTAAATGCACAGTACGACCTCTCACCCCTATAGAGTTTGAGGCCACTGAGGTCTGCAGCAACACATTAAGAGACAGGGGTAAGTGATTCTGGTGCCATGCAGTAACACAAGGAGGCAGGCTGCTACTTCTGTCTGGTCCCTGGGCTGCAGAGGTTTTTCAGGTCTGGGTTATGATTAGTATGCATTGCCTGCCTTGAGACGTGGTGGGGCACTGTGTCTGTCATGAAAAAGCACAGGTGGGGGAGAGTGCACTAACAAAAGGGAAGGTTTCCTTTGATGCTATAGTGCTCAATCTGTCGTCCAGCGATATGTCACTTTCCGCTTTATTCTTTTTCATGTTGCCTTCTCTGATTTTCACGTTGTCAGGGTAATAGGGCAAGAGGGCGGTGTTCCTATAGAGAGATAGTAAAGCAGATCATATATGTTCTATGAGATATCAAGCTCTGGGTGACACGCGAAGCTGATGCATACATTTCTTTGGCCCTAAATAAGCAATGAACGCTCACAGAAAGGACCTTTCACTCACCCCAAACACACATGCGATAAAAAAAAGCAGAGACGAGGAGGTGTACAAATCCTTATGACTGGAGCCTTGATCACAAAACAGGATTTTCACAGTGACAGTCACGATGATGATGGTTGTTATTATCATTATTGTAGCCTTACAACCATCAAATGCCACCAGAAAGCAGCATCACTGCAAACAGTAATCACAAAGCTTGAACTCTTCGTTGTGTTTCAGTATTGTTATATCAAATGAATTATTCAGATTCCTCTTGACCTCTCAAAGAAGTTAAATCATGGGGCGTCCGGGTAGCGTAGCAGTCTATTCCATTGCCTACCAACACGGGGATCCCGGTTACCTCCGGCTTGGTTAGGCGTCCCCATGGACACAATTGTCCATGTCTGCAGGTGGGAAACCGGATGTGGGTATGTGTCCTGGTCGCTGCACTAGTGCCTCCTCTGGTCGGTCGGGGCACCTGTTCGGGGGGGAAGGGGAACTGGGGGGGGGGCATAGCATGATCTTCCCACGCACTACATCCCCCTGGTAAAACTCCTTACTGTCAGATGAAAAGAAGCGGCTGGCGACTCCACATGTATTGGAGGAGACGTGGTAGTCTGCAGCCCTCCCCGGATCGGCAGAGGGGATGGAGCAGCGAACGGGATGGCTCAGAAAAGTGGGGTAATTGGCTGAATATAACTTGGGGGAAAAGGGGGGGGGTTAAGTCACACCTGTGCTTTTGAATGGAATACCTTAATGAACGCTGTTGTTGGCTAAAGGTGGTGAAGTGGTAGAATCTAAACTAAGGATATTTATACCTAAATGTGATGCAAAAGCCCAGAACTCATTTTGATGATCATTCTTGAGCACCAGTGACACTGGATTACTGTGGTTTTCTCTGGAGGGGAAAAAAACATTTTTTCCCCAGGCAAAACTGTGGTTTTGCTTGAGCACTTTACCACCCTTGTTTAGTTGTTGGAATAAAAAGCAGTGTATAATTCACCAAGTGTCAGTATATCTCAGTGCTATTTTCCTTCCTTGACACATGGCTGTAATGCAGTATTTACTCAGTAATAATATCAGATTTTACAGATACATTCAAGACATCAGGCCTAAGTCTACCGATGTAAATGGGATTATTTATTTCACAATATTTGACTTTGGTTGGTCTGCTGTATGATCGCATCAAGTCATGAAAACTGTCTGTTTCTCCCAGCTTTGAATATCATGTAAATATCTCTAATGTATAATGCGTTTCAGCTGCCATGACTCATAAGCGACTGCTTGCCTCCGACAAAATCAGACACCAGATTGCATGTCTCATCAATGGTCCACCCCATTTAACATGAGCTGACAGACAGATTGCAATTTGTTTTACACACACCCTTTATGACAGCGCCCTTTACCATCCAGTAAACATAATAACATTTTGGTACTTAGCGTGGAGTTTTTGCTGAATACATTTCCTGCTTGACCTTGAAAGAAGGTGCAATATATTACTCTATCACCCAAACAAAACACCATCCAATTAAACATCTGTGAGTGTGTCCTTGTTCCCATGGTTGAAGTTGCAGCTGTTGACACACTGGTACCCACTTTGCCTGCTTGGGAATAAGTACACTGTAGAAATAATGATTCCATTACTTGTTAAATGTAAGGGACACATTGACAGCAATGCTTTTTACGACGCTGGCTGTGCTGTACTTGCTGAGAGGTCTTGCCCCACAAGCTGCGTATATAGTAAGGTTTATGTAATCTCAGCCACCATCTCTCTCACCATGTCCTCCTCACTCACAGTTGGTTAATGTTAAGGGGTGACAGCTTCAGGCTTACACATGTGGGGATTCTTCCCTGCATCCAATATTTTTCTCACTATAAAGACAATCCAATGTTGTCACGTTACATTACGCCCCGGACCCATGCACCAGCTGTACATGTGCTCCAGTGTGCGGCTTATAACCGCTGCAGTGTAAAAGTGATGTGTTTCATTGTCAGGTCACATTATAGCGGACATACGGTATGCAGTCATACATTAGTTATATGGGGGCTTTGTGGTTTGTGTCATGCCTTAGTGCTTAGCAGCTCCCATCTCCCTTTGGAGCCCTTCTTGTTCACTAAGAGACTACGACCTGCCAGGGATAAACCCCAAGGACAACCACAGAGCTTCCTGGAAGTGGCAACGTTTTTGTTTGTCATTGCTATCGCTCCTTCAAGAGATTGTCAACAATCATGGGACGACTCTTCCGAGCATCTTAATGCTGAAGTTTTCAATGAGAAAACAGGTCTCCTCTTTCCTGGCTGGGATTTTGAGTAAATCATGAAATAGAGAACGTCTTACTATTTCAGATACCGGCTATTTCTGGGTTGCATATCAACCGAAAACCCCAGTGAATCACCCATGTCGTTGACCCAATTACGCGTTGATACAGTTTCTTGCCTTCATAATAGCAAAAATATGAGTGTGATATATATTTTTACCCGTAGACACCTGACTATGAGAAACAACCAAAATGGAGTCCACCTGAGGCCATCTCACTTTTTATTTGGGTTGACGTGAACCGCTTTCCCCGTGTTCAGGTTAATAATGGGATTTTTTTTTCTTTTTTTATGATAACCGGAAAATTCTACTTTATATTTGCTCTAAAACTCAACCTAACCCAATACAAGTCCCTTCCAAATTCCCAGGGACAAAAGCAATGAAACAAAATTTAATTGGGGCAAATAAGAGAGAGCAAATAGGTTCGAGGCGGGGATCACTACACAGGAAATTCAGTCAAAATGCCTGAGCCCCTTGAAGGCTGCGATAAGACATGGCTTGATTGTAAATGGAGGACCCCTCATTTTTTGAACTTTGATATTGCTCCAGGAAGACAGCAGTGAGTACCTTGTTCTGCTGATTGTGAGTTCAGTAATACCCCTGGGACACCGGCCTCCTCCTCTGAAGCTGCTTGCTTCTGAAGGATCCCTTGGGTAGCCTCCCAGGATGATAAAAGAGAAGCTACCCTAAAGGAGACAGATGTCCTGTTCATTTTTTTAACTCTGGGAATTGTTAGATAGCTCGCCTCCATTTAAAAACACATATACGGATCAAAAGACATTCCAGAATGGCTTGGTGGAGTTTCTTCAGAGCCACTTTGATGGCGAGGTGGAGAGCACATTCTCGTGGTAATCTTAACCAATCGCTAATCCTGCGTTAATGCTCCTGCTGCTGGCTGAACGCAATAAAACTTTGTGCGCCAAGGAGATAAGCATTCTTCTCCAAAGACAATTGCGGACACTCCTCAGTTAACCAAAATCATTTCCAGCCATAGACCCATAGCAGTGTGTTTATTACCTCTTTCTTCTGATGCCAACATTTGTAATCTAATTTGTTCTCTGTGTCAGCCAGTCTGCAATGCACTTCTGTTCTACAGTACAATCAGAATCTGCTTAGTTTAGCTTTTGAAACATTTGATCCCCGTCAACCACATCCTCTATTTACCATGATTCTATCACTTTGAAGATTTTTGCTTTTATATATTTTGTTTAAATTCTGTTTTTGTTAAGATTAGAGGTACTTGTCCTCACAAGAAGATTCCCCTTATTCAAATAAAGAAACTTCCCTCGGATTTAATACACTTTCATCTCCTCTCGCTGTCTGGTAGGGGTGATGGGCTTGGTGTCACTCATAGAGAGAATATGAAATGCTCCTCTACCTCAAGCAGTAAATTTTATTCATTTTGATCGTCTTGGTTTCATAACATGTGGTGTGATGCACTTCTTCATCTAGCCATCACTTACACAAATAAAGTGCATCCCATAATTTTCTATTGTCTCTCTTATACGCCAAATACACCATGTTCCTATTCTGGCAGATTTGTGCACTCATCCAGATATTAAGGGGCACACCCTCAACTAAATGCAGTCCTTTTTAAGTCATTATGACAATAAGACTATCTTTGTATCTAACCAAAAAGTTGCTTTTAATGCAGCTTTACCTCATTCTACGCCCAGCATGCACAACATGCACATGCCTGCCCGTGTTTTAAACTCTGCTTCTGTTCACAAGCTTTCTATGGCAGCTGTCTGTCTTCCCATTAACTGCTGCTATCTGTCAATCAAATAAGGAGGTGCAGGCTGAATGTTCTTGACTCTATTGATTCATCAGGTTATATAAAAGAGAGTCTAGGAATGCCGAACATTTAGAGCTAAAAGGCTGCACGTACCATAACACCATATTTAATAGTTTTAAAATATCTGTTGACGAAAGAAATATCTGTTGAAAGTAAAAGGTACTACGGCAGCTTTCTCCAGCCATTATATACTCAAGAGTTTTCATAATCCCAGGGCACTGTTCAAAGTTATGGACTGTGTCGAGTCCAGCTAAGGATTTGAAAGCACCCTGAAGAATTTTTTTTTCCTCTTAATCAGAGGTGGACAACCTGGCTTCAGAAAGTAAAAGTCCTGCCACGTATTTGTTCCACCCATGCACCGCACCAGCTGAATTTAATTAGCACAACGCTCCAGTCAGGTAATCGCCATGAAATCACCTTGTTAAGTGAATGGCTAGAACAAATACGCGGTAGGACTTTTTGCTTTCTGAAGCCAAGGTGTCCACAATATAATTCTTGCTGACCTGGTTACATCTGTAAACATGGAATAGTGCTTAAACACTACTTCTCTATAATCTCCAGAGTAAACCATACCTGAAAGGAAGTCCACCGCTGAACTCCTTGATGTTATTCCTAAAATAAAATGCGCCTAAAAAAAGGTCACAGAAAGTGGATTCAGTTCATGTGGACACAATTTTTATTGTGACAGAATCATTTCGTCACTCATCTAAGTGACATCTTCAGTCTCAGCTGACTGCAGGTTTCCCTGCCCTTATAAACAATACAGTTGCATAGCAAAGATTGGTTACATATGCAAATTATCCTGACCATTAACTGGAGTTTCAATGGCCATGTTTACACAGCAATCACAGCATTGTAAGATGGAAACAGGTGTACACTTTACCCTAACCCCCCCCCCCCTTACAATGCTCTGATTGCAACTATTCCCCAATCCTCTGTGACTAGTACACATGGCCAGTGTAACTTGTTAATGGTCATGGTAATTTGCATATGATACTGATCGTTGTTTCCGGTCGCTATGCCACTGTATTGTTTATAAGGGTGGGGATACCTGCAGTCAGTTTAGACTGAAGAAGTCACTTAGATGAGCGATGAAACGTTTCTCCCAATAAAGGTTGTGTCCAGATGAACTGATTCAACTTCCTGTGATTGCCTTACCTGGATTAGTGAGCATGCATAAAGACACATAAAAAGGTATTTTTTGACAGAGTTTCTATTCCATAACCTCTTTCTCTACAGCACCTGACACCTTCCCTTGTAATTTGTAAGCTGCGGTTCAACCACTCCTTAAACAGATCCACACGCTTATCACCAAACATTTTATTAGACAGCCCTGTCTCAGCATAACTATAGATTTCATTTGACAAATCGACATTTTTAAGGAATTCTTATCTAATTTGAGAGCACCAACCCTCCTTCATTAAAGTGACCATTGATTTAAATATCAGTACTATCCTTGGGACTGTTGACCGTAGTATTTTCCTCAAATGCTGTGTTGGTAACAAGGATGCATTACTGGGTTTGGTACGTACACGTAGAAGCTTGAACTACAAACTTGCTAACTGGTGGAACTCATCAATCTTTAATGCCATCAATACAACTGCGAATTTTACTACAATAGTTCATTTATATTATCGATCGAGCTGTCCCTGAAACAAAGCGACTCGAATCCACTCTAATGGCATACCTCGGTGCCATAAAATACCAGATATCCCAACTGTCTGGCATCAAAATGACTACACTGGGAAATCATATAATCACCTTCCAAACACACCTGATTTGTCTCATAGGCCCCCTGTCAGTTGTTGCGAAGCTCTGCAAGATACATGGGAGCAATTAAGCAGAGCTTTAGTTTACAGATAAAAGAAATTGGTATTTTTGTTGTAGTTGTAGAAAAATACCCAACATGAAGCAGTCTTTATCCCGTGGTAAATTGGAAATGGTTAGGCACTATCTCCTCAAACGGCACAAATCAAAAGTCTCTTTTATCTATGAATAGATTTGTTCATTTATTTTATTTATTTTTTTGGGATTTTTTCCCCCTTTTTTTCCCCCAATTGCACCTGGCCAATTATCTTATTTTCCAAGCTGTCTTGGTTGCTGCTCCACCCCCCTCTGCTGATCCGGGGAGGGCTGCAGACTACCACATGCCTCCTCCGATACATGTGGAGTCACCAGCCGAATCCCTTTCAACTGACAGTGATGAGTTTCGCCAGCGGGGTGTAGCGCGTGAGAGGATCACACTTACCCGCAGTTCCCCCTCCCCCCTGAACAGGCGCCCCGACCGGCCAGAGGAGGCGCTAGTGCAGCAACCAGGACACATACCCACATTCGGCTTCCCACCCACACACACGGCCAATTGTGTCAGTAGGGACACCCGACCAAGCTGGAGGTAACGCGGGGATTTGAACCGGCGATCCCCATGTTGGTAGGCAACGGAATAGACCACCATGCCACCTGGATGCCCCACGACTAGGATTTTTAACTTGTCCCCTCACTGCAATTTAGGACTCTCTCTACTTGTTGGACATTCGACAGATAAGTTTGACTGAATACTACTGAAACGTGTCAGGTTTGGACCAAGCGGCAACCAGCAGGGCTGGACGTTAAAGCCGATGCAGAGTTTTGACTGGGCCACTAGTAGGTGTTCAGCTCCAAAAAAACCCAAAAAAAACAGTCTGATGTAACTCACTGAGACAATTCCCAACTTCTACCATCAAATACAAAGTCAGTACATTTTTTTTCTACAAGAAGTCAGGGTCTCAATTGTTAATTTCAAGTCTGGCCCACAGTGTGAGGTTGGTTATTTGAAATTTATTGTTCAGTAAAAAGGATTAAACGAGTGGCAGGTTGAGAATGTGTCTGACCTGATTGGCAGCTCTGTCAACCTGTCTGCCCCTGAGGTCCCACCCCAGCTCTACCCATGGTCCACCCTGTTGCCCTAATATGGATTTCCTGGTTCCAACACCTGACAAGATGGCAGCGAGAATAAAGCCAAACTATAGGCTTCATAACGCCCTTTCAGAAACCAATGGGTTACATCACAGACGCCACATCCATAATTTTTATACAGTCCATGGTTTGGACCCATGCTGTATAACAGAATTTTTTATCCTTTGCTGAACAAGTGGGAAGCTTCAAATTCTCAAGTCAAGTAAAGTCAAGTCAGGTCAGGACAAAAGCCCTAAATCCCAGTAGCAGTCTCAAAAGGCTCTACATTCACATTGTGAAAATAGACAGATAGAGTAGACAATGGACGGCACCCTTCACCCCCAACATCCTTACTCCCTAAATGTGGATGAGGAAAAACACTGCAAAAATAAAAAGAAAAATTTTCAGGAAAAAAAAAAAGGGGGAGAAACCCTTGAAAGAGCATGGAACATCACCACAGAGTCGTTCCATGCAGCATGTTACAGACCAGGAGGCCATACTTTCTTAGCAAAAGATCTGGAGGGGCATACCCAATGAAGTTGGGTTACCAGGATCAGCATTATCTTTTAAGTTATTTCAATTCAATTTATTGTTATTAAAAACAATGTGTTTAATAGACTGTTTTCTATGTTGTGTTTATATATATTTTTAGATTATTATATTTATATTTTGTCTTTGCAAACACAGTTTGTACACTCTTTAAAAAAAACAATACTATCCAAATCTATTTTTATTATTATTATTATTATTATTATTATTATTCATTTTGTGTTATAAGATGTTAGGTGTGATGGCCTGGCGGCCTGTCCAGGGTGTCTCCATGCCTGCCACCCAGTGACTGCTGGGATAGGCTCTAGCATCCACGCGACCCTGAGAGCAGGATAGGATGGATGGATTATTATTATTATTATTGGTAGTAGTAGTAGTAGTAGTAATAGTAATAGAACTTGTAGTAGCGGTTATAGCAGAATTACTAGTAAAAGTGGTAACCCCCCCCCCCACACACACACACACACGCACACACACATACACACACACACACATTTAAGTCATCTTTGATTGATAAGCCCTGCAGATAACTTGTGCCATACATTTTCACACTGCTGATGTGTGTTAAGTTTCGGACCCATCAAGCCATGTGTGGCTCAAGAATTATGTGTGGATCTAAATGTAAACCTTCAAAGAAATTTTGATATCATTGCCAAATGCCATAGTACGAGGTGCTAAAAGGAGCAAGTAGTGTACTCTCAGTTCAAAAGCAAAGTCAAATCCCATATTTTACCTAGAGTGAAGCTGTGGCTGTGGGCTGGCGCAAAGCTCTCTTCTGTTCTGTTCTCTTCTGGTCATATGAGATAAAGACTCCAAAGTAAATCTGCCCGCCAGTGATCACTGACTCAAAGCTACTCTTATCCTCACTCAACTGACCGGGAATCAAAACCAGGAAGTTCACTCCTCCAAGTCCACAAAGAAAAGTGTGTGTATACTGTGTCACTTAGCTGGAAGCTTAGCCCAGAGCTTAAGAAGGTAGCTTAACTCTCCAAAAGTGACATTTTCACATTAACAAAAAAAGGGTCCCAGTGAAGTGGAATTAAGCGCAGTGTTAAAACGAAGTGTATTATTTACTATTCTTGTAACATGTTATTGTTCCATGGTAGAATGTGCTCCTTTTATTTGCGACATGTACATTTTGGTAGCTCGGTTAATACCTCATATATTCACCAGAGTCTAGTCATATGTCAGCACTTGGGGTTGTGGTTGGACACGAGGGAATAAATCTATGGTGTTGGGCAGTGGGTGGTTGCCTTTCTCCAAGGAGGCTTTTCTCGGCCTAAGAAAGATGACCTTGTTCACTAGTGTGAATTAGGAAGAGGTTGGATGATATAGTTATGTGGACCACACGCTATTAGTACTGTCCATTCAGCAAAGTTGTGTATTGACCCTCGCCCACTTGAACTGCCCAGTCCTTCATGCCATACATTGAGAGATTTATTATAAGAATGATAGATTGTAGATCAAACGTTGGGTGTCAGTCCGTGTGTTTAATCACTGGAGTGAAAGCCATGCTCAATCACAGGCCTTTCCTTAATCTCTTGCTTCTTCTGCTTGAGGCAGGCTCTTTTAACAGACATACTGAGGGTCATGTTGAGACAAATAGTTATGGACGGAAAACGGGTTCATAAACTATGCAACTTTGACACTCCTCTACTGCATATGTACTGCAGCAGATTTACAGCTCGCCCTGAACACGTTGCCCGAGAGGATTCTTTTGCCAAATATTATATTGTCACTGACCTACTCCACCACTAATACAGACTCATCAAATAGTTTTATGGTAACAATGGACATTTAAGAGTGGCTTGATTAAATTCAACTTCGAGGGCCGGGAATGAAAGAAAGCTTTATAGGACCTGGGGATGGCCCCGTCCGCCCAACACATTATATTACATAACATTTTAACATTTGGTGCAAACTCAACCGCTCCCGCTAATGACTCAGATGTTGTCTGATCTTTGACACGCAATGTGATAAACACTTCGCACTTAAACATTACAAAAAAGAAATGTGAAACTCCCTCCGGTTTGTCCACTGTATTATTCAGAGGGGTACTCATAATTAGATTTGGCCAGCATGCTGACATGCTGAAGCCATGCCGGTAACCGTACGAGATAATGAGAATACAGATGCTCGAGGCGAACATACTGCCATGCCAATTAGTATTTCTGCTTTTCTATCACACACTGCTGAAATAGATGTTGAGAGGTCTTCATGGTGGCTGTCTAGTTCATAGTTTATTACTTGTTTTTGTACTGTGCACTACTGCCATTGCTCTCTAGAAAAATGTCCTCATTGCTAAAACTTCAAAAATGCCATTCTCCATAAAGAAAAAAGAGAAAGATGAAGTTGAAATTAAATTCTCAGGCACTCTGCTGAATGCATCTTATGATAAATTCTCCTTCGAACATTTCAATTTGGTCTCCATTCTTTCTACAGATTCTCCCTATAGCCATTGAATTCATTTAGATAGTTTACCCCTCAACATTACCTACATAACATTTAATTGGCCCATATTCTTCTCCACACATCTTTTAAAATAGGAATGGACAGTGCGATAACAGTCCAAAAAAACGTTCTCAAAGCCATGTCTTCCCACACCATTTCCACATAGCAACACTTAACCAGTCGATTTGTCTAAATTGTATTTTTAAGGATGATGCCTACAGCCTGCTCTGTGTGCACTGATAGTTATTGTTGTATTATGCCAAGTCTAGGATAATCAGCTTTAAATTTGGCTTCTTCTTCTTCTTCAAGCTTTAAATTTGGCTAATGGGAAATATTTGCTAGTCGGGGCTGAAGAGGCAGATTAACCCAAGGTTGACAGGGCAGTTAAATATGGTCTATTTGAAAGAATGTGCTGTGGGGAAATGGCTGTTTAGCTGGCATGGCAGTGTTGTTGTGTCACACACAAACAAAACCGCTTCCTTCACCAGAGTGAGACGGAAAAATTGTGACAGTTTGAATGAGTACACTATTCTTAAAGACCACAGCCACAGAAAAGGGTGTGAAGGGTGTCTGGGTGTTTTGACGGTCTATTCTGTTGCCTACCAACACTGAGGATCCCGGTTCGAATCCCTGTGTTACCTCCAGTTTGGTCGGGCATCCCTACAGACACAATTGGCCATGTCTGTTGGCGGGAAGCCGGATGTGGGTATGAGTCCTGGTCCTCTGGTCGGTCGGGGCACCTGTTCGAGGGGCAGGGGGGATGGGGGGTAGCGTGATCCTCCCACGTCCTACATCCTCCTGGCGAAACCCCTCACTGTCAGGTGAAAAGAGGCAGCTGGTGATTCCACATCTATCGGAGGAGGCATGCGGTGGTCTGCAGAGGGGGTGGAGCAGCGACCGGGATGGTTCGGAAGAGTGGGGTAATTGGACAAGTACAATTGGGGAGAAAAGGTGGGGGGAAAAATCACCCCCCCCCCCAAAAAAAAGAAAAGTGTGTGAATATTTACCTCATTCTAGTTTTGGCAGTTATCTTCTTATCTTCTTCCACCAAATTACATGACAGTGAAAAGATAAGGAAGGGTGCAAATCCTTTTAACATGTTGACATTTTGATGAAATGAGTCCTGGTGAATTAGATGTATGCCGAAATCGGGAGTGGAAACTTCTGATTTGGAAAACGTCAAACTCCATACGGTATTTATGTGTGTTTTTAGGTGAGAGCAATGTGTGATGAGATGTTTTCACCTAAACAAAAGGAGAGAGTGGCACGTATCTGGGTTTGAAATCCACTGGCATGAGGTAACGGCTGAACACATTTTGTCTGGAGGAACATTTTAATCTGTCTCTTCCTCATCTTCCTCTTTCAGTCGGCACAGGCATACTACGAGCTACTCTAGATAGATACATGATCACAGAAGTCTACTGTTTGGGTAGGAGTTTGTCCACTGCTTTGAATTTATTGAGAAAAAGGTTGTCAAGGGCATAGAAAGTCAACACTTTGGGCTCTATTTTTGTGTAACTGGGCACAAGCGCAAATGCAAACCCAAGCACGGTGTTCTGGTAAACACACATGGACGTGTCCAATATATTTTTGGTAATGCAGGATGACCACCGCTCTACCCTGCTTCCTCTTTGCTAAGGTGCGGGAAGCATCAGTGAGTCCAAACTGATAGGAAAGATTTCCACACGCTTACTGGATCTTTTCAGTGTTTCACTTTATTTGAGCTTTCGGTCTGTCAGACTTTCATCAGAGCATACATGATTCAATAATAGACAGGCAGGTGGAAATAACCAATCCCATTCCTTTTTTTATTTAATTTTTTTTATTTTTCCACTTTTTTTCTCCTCAATTGTACTTAGCTAATTACCCCACTCTTCTAAGCCATCGCGGTTGCTGCTCCAACCCCTCTGCTGATCCAGGGAGGGCTGCAGACTACCACATGCCTCCTCCGATACATGTGGAGTCGCCAGCTGCTTCTTTTCACCTGACAGTGAGGTGTTTCGTCAGGGGAAAGTAGTGTATGGGAGGATCATGCTATTTCCCCCCAGTTCCCACTCCCCCATGAACAGGCACCCCGACCGACCAGAGGAGGCCCTAGTGCAGCGGCCAGGGCACATACCCACATCTGGCTTCCCACCCGCAGACATGGTTAATTGTCTGTAGGGACTAGGGTTGCCAACTCCTTGAAATGGAAATAAGGAACAGGGACGGAGGGTTGGATGGACGGAGCAGCGCGGGCATAACAAATGTAATGTGCCTTACACTATACACACATACAGGTATATATATATATATATATATATATATACACACTCACTGGCCACTTTATTAGGTACACCTTGCTAGTACCGGGTTGGACCCCCTTTTGCCTTCAGAACTGCCTTAATCCTTCATGGCATAGATTCAACAAGGTACTGGAAACATTGACATGATAGCATCACGCAGTTGCTGCAGATTTGTCGACTGCACATCCATGATGCGAATCTCCCAGTCCACCACATCCCAAAGGTGCTCTATTGGATTGAGATCTGGTGACTGTGGAGGCCATTTGAGTACAGTGAACTCATTGTCATGTTCAAGAAACCAGTCTGAGATGATTCGAGCTTTATGACATGGCGCGTTATCCTGCTGGAAGTAGCCAGATGGGAACACTGTGGTCATAAAGGGATGGACATGGTCAGCAACAATACTCAGGTAGGCTGTGGCGTTGACACGATGCTCAATTGGTACTAAGGGGCCCAAAGTGTGCCAAGAAAATATCCCCCACACCATTACACCACCACCACCACCAGCCTGAACCGTTGATACAAGGCAAGATGGATCCATGCTTTCATGTTGTTGACGCCAAATTCTGACCCTACCATCCGAATGTCGCAGCAGAAATCGAGACTCATCAGACCAGGCAACGTTTTTCCAATCTTCTGTTGTCCATTTTTGGTGAGCCTGTGCGAATTGTAGCCTCAGTTTCCTGTTCTTAGCTGACAGAAGTGGCACCCGGTGTGGTCTTCTGCTGCTGTAGCCCATCTGCCTCAAGGTTCGACGTGTTGTGCGTTCAGAGATGCTCTTCTGCATACCTCGGTTGTAATGAGTGGTTATTTGAGTTACTGTTGCCTTTCTATCAGCTCGAACCAGTCTGGCCATTCTCCTCTGACCTCTGGCATCAACAAGGCATTTTCGCCCACAGAACTGCCGCTCACTGGATATTTTTTCTTTTTCGGACCATTCTCTGTAAACCCTAGAGATGGTTGTGCGTGAAAATCCCAGTAGATCAGCAGTTTCTGAAATACTCAGACCAGCCCGTCTGGCACCAACAACCATGCCCATTCTGATGCTCGGTTTGAACTGCAGCAGATCGTCTTGACCATGTCTACATGCCTAAATGCATTGAGTTGCTGCCATGTGATTGGCTGATTAGAAATTTGCGTTAACGAGCAGTTGGACAGGTGTGCCTAATAAAGTGGCCGGTGAGTGTATATGTATATATATAAAATAAGGAACGATTCCTTATTTTAAGGAACGGTTGGCAACCCTAGTAGGGACACACGACCAAGCCAGAGGTAACACAGGGATTGCCGGTTCAAATCCCTGTGTTACCTCTGGCCGGCAATCCCTGTGTTAGGAGGCAACAGAATAGACCGCCACACCATCCGGACACCCTCAACCAATCCCATTCTAATCATTGGCAGTTTGCAATACACCTGTGCACAGCTTGGTGGTAGAAGCTCCACTTCCTGGGAACTGCAGTTTTTAGTACTTAAATGGAGTACTGTGAGGCATACAAATAGAAGCCACACTTATTATAGAATATAAAAAAGGGGGTGAACCACAGTGAATAGAAAAAACATACAATCGGGCAGCACCTAGTAGTAGTACCATACATATATGATATTTCATCACATAGTAAATGGGGCTTTGAGAGGGATCAGGCAAAAGCCATCTTAAATTTAAGATCCCCAGCTCTATACGAAAAAAAACAAGCATCTTAAAACAAAAATAGAACACAGAGCTATGGAAGGGTATCAGGTGAGGACCATTGTGAACCATAGACCCCAAATTCTATACTAGAAATTAAAGAAGAAAAAAACAACCTTGCAGCATAACTCAGATATCAGAATCCTCATTGAGGCCCATAGGCTGAAGGGTATCTAAAGTGTCAGTCCAATAGAATTCCCTTTGGCACAGCTTTCTTTCCATATCTCCCCCCCTTGGCAAGTCGGTGTGTTCAATGCCGTGGAATCAGAGAGAGGAGCTAGGGCGCGAGATTTCATTGAAATTACAGGCAACAGGATAACACATCATTACGTCTGATGGCGCTCTTATGCTCACTAATCCTATGTTTTAGCCTATAGATTCACCTAGATAAGTCTTATCTCATGGGCATTTACATAAATAAGTCACATGTTGTGTGCCGCCTGTGATAAAGCCTTTAACAGGAAAACTTTTGCCCTATCTTGGGTGTTTAAAAGCAGGAGTTTTCTATGTGTTGTGGCACTGGGCACAGTTGCCACACGGATAACTCCTGTCTTTTCTTTCTTTGATTTTTCCCCCTTTTTCCCCCCAATTGTACTTGGCCAATTACCCCACTCTTCTGAGCCATTCCGGTTGCTGCTCCACCCTCTCTGCCCATCCGGGGAGGGCTGCAGACTACCACATACCTCCTCCGATACTTAAGGAGTTGCCAGCCACTTCTTTTCACCTGACAGTGAGGAGTTTCGCCAGGGGGACGTAGTGCATGGGAGGATCACGCTATTCCCCACAGTTCCCCCCGAACAGGTGCTCTGACCCACCAGAGGAGGCGCTAATGCAGCGACCAGAACACATACCCACATCCGGCTTCCCACCCGCAGACACAGCCAATTGTGTCTGTAGGGACGCCCGACCAAGCCAGTGGTAACACGGGGATTCAGACCACCAATCCCAGTGTTGGTAGGTAATAGAATAGACCGCCACGCCACCCAGACCCATAACTCCCATCTTTTAGAGGAGCCTAAAGGGTCTGTTTCGGATCTGACTTAATGTTGGGTCCACATCAGCTTGTTTCGCTGGTTAGGACCTCTATAGACAAAGAGAGGAGGATCCTTCAAATGCGGGGCTAATGCTGGGTCAGAGGACAAAATAGGCCGGTGTTTTAGAATGGTGTTCTTGAGTATATAGGCCTGAGGGGTATATGTGGTAATGCAGGAGACAGAGTATTTGTTTTTTTCCTTTTTAGCCACTTTCTTGTAAAAGCTCAGAGCGGGATTTAGAAAATGCAACTTGGTAAGCCTCATCAATACACCATAAAGATTAGCCTCTGTCCAAAAGACGTTTTTTCATTGCAGCAGCTTTATCAATAAATTCCTCATTAGACTGACATAGGGATCTGAGCCTATAGAATTGACTCTTGGGTAAACCACATTTCAGAGATCTGGATGAGCACTGCTGGCTAGGAGGAATGTATTCCTAATTGTTTATTCTTGATATAAAGTAGTGATGAGGCTGCCTTTGCATTACTCAAACCACATTTCCCAAAGAGACACGTTTATAATCATATTCAACTGAGAACTTTAGGTCAGGATTTGTGCCATTGAGGAGATTAACAAAATCATTCAACTCATTGCTAGCCCCTGAACCAATTAAGGATTTTGTGAAGAAGGGGTTTTTGTTAGTGTTAAAAACATAACTGCGTTAAAAATAAAGTCCACATACGTATGAATTAACATATTTTGGAGCAAAAGTAGAAGCCATAGATGTTCCTTTGAGTTGCAGGAAGAACTTTTTAATGAAGGAGAAGTGGTTCAGTTTAAGGACCAGAGCGGCCAGCTCACAGATAAGTGTACTGGGTGGGAGTGCTTCCTTACTTTGGTGTTTTAGATTAGAGATAATACTCAAGCGCCACAAGACCTCTGTCATGGGAGAGAGATATTAGTGTAGAGGCTTTCCACATCCAAGGTAGCTGGAATGATATCATTTGTGCCATCGTGGCCCAGTTGTTAGCACTGCTTCACAGCAAGAAGGTCCTGGCTTCGAACCCCGAGGTCATCCCAAACTCTATGTGGAGTTTGCACGTTCTCCTCGTGCCTGTGTGGGTTTCCTCCGGTGCTCTGGTTTCCTCACACCATCATGCATGTTGCGGGGCATCCGGGTAGTGTAGTGGTCTAGTCCATTGCCTACCAACACAGGGATCGCCGGTTTGAATCCCCGTGTTACCTCCAGCTTGGTTGGGCATCCCTACAGACACATTGGCCATATCTTCGGGTGGGAAGCCGGATGTGGGTATGTGTCCTGGTCGCTGCACTATCGCCTCCTCTGGTCGGTCGAGGTGCCTGTTCGGGGGAGGAGAGGGGGAACTGCGGGGAGTAGTGTGATCCTCCCACATGCTACGTCCCCCTGGTGAAATGCTTCACTGTTAGATGAAAAGAAGTGGCTGGCGATGCCACATGTATCGGAGGAGGCATGTGGTAGTCTGCAGCCCTCCGCGGATCGGAAGAGGGAGTGGAGCAGCGACCGTGATGGCTCGGAAGAGTGGGATAATTGGCCGGGTACAATTGGGGAGAAAAAGGCGGGGAAATCAAAAAAAAAAAAAAAGACATGCCTGTTAGGGTTAATACTCCTGTCTGTGCTCCTGAGCAAGGCAATGGAAAGAAGAACAGGAGTTGGTCCCCGGGTGCTGCAGCTGCCCACTGCTCCTATACAATAGGATGGGTTAAAAGAAGAGATCAAATTCGTTGTAAGAATACAATTCATTGTAAGAATACAATGAAAAAATAAAGTGGCTTTCTTTCCTACTTCTTCTAGGTAAATCATTTAATGTTGATATCTTGTTGATGAAATCAGTCGAGTCCTTAATACATGAAGGAAGCTTCTGGACATATGGTTTAAGGAAATAATCAACATAGATGATGGCTCTAGTAGAGAATCATTACTGGCTAGAATAGGCCAGCCTTTGGGGTCTGACCAAGGTGTTATGGATTTTAGGCAGCATACAGAATACAGGAGTTACAGGATGTTAATAATTTTAAAAAAATCAAGTTCATTCTTAGAAATTAGTTCAAGAACTTGGCCTGTGACATCTGAGATCTTTATTTGGAAATCAAGAGTGGGATTAGTCTTCAGTTTTTGTTTTTGTTTTTGTAAGTGTTCATCAGTTAATTGCCAGTAGGCCTCTTCTCTTGTAGTCTAACATATTCTGAATGACTATAGCGCTTCCCTTCGTGGCAGGCTTGATAATAAGCTCAGTCTTTCGAGAGTTCTTGTATAACCAAATGTTAATCTTTACTGAAATTAGAGCGAGAATGAGGGGGGTTGTCTTTCTGTAAATCAAGGGTTTCTTGCTCTATTATTCTACAAAAATGTTGAATAGAGGGATTTGGGGTATAAGGCATAAATGTGCTTTTAGGCTTAAACGCAAGTTTGTCAGACCTTTGTGTATCAGAGTTGCCAAACACATGTTTGCTGTTTAAACTTTCTAAAGAAATGGAATAAATCCGTCTTCACCTCGAAAGAGTTTGTCTTACATGTGGGGGGACAAAGCTAAGGCTTTTGGTGACAGCAGAAATTTGATGGGTAGTGAGTACCCTATCGCAAAGGTTAATCACAGGATTCTGGCTTGCTGGAGGGTGAAGGGCTTGTTCCTGAGCTCTGGGTTTCTTCCTGCCCCTCCTCATTTTCTTCCACACCACTTGCTGTTTTTTGAATGGTGATTTCTACCTGCTTGGTGCTGGTAGCTCCTGTTAGATCAAAGTCACTAGGGAAATCACTGTTCGCCGTGGTGGCATCTGACTGGTTAGTCTGGTGGCTTGTGGTGGATAAATGTTGAGGGTCTTCCTCTTGGACCCACTTGTAGACTTTGCCCTGAATGTTGTCCAGCATGTCCCGCGTGTTTTGATTGATTATGCATATTCAGACCATATGCATATGACTTGAGTGTTTGTTTAATCGAGTCAATGACATTGTTAAAATAATTTTTCAGTGTGCATCTGGGTGGTGTGGCAATCTATTCCATTTCCTACCAACACGAGGATCGCCATGTTGGTAGGCAACGGCGGTGTGACCTCCAGCTTGGTCTGGTGTCTGTACAGACACAATTGGCTGTGTCTGCGGGTGGAAAGCCGGATGTGGGTATGTGTCCTGGTCGCTGCACTAGCGCCTCCTCTGGTCAGTCGGGGCACCTGTTCAGGGGGGAGGGGGAACTGGGGGGAATAGCGTGATCCTCTCACGTGCTACGTCCTCCTGGCGAAACTCCTCACTGTCAGGTGAAAAGAAGCTGCTGGCGATGCCACATGTATTGGAGGAGGCACGTGGTGGTCTGCAGCCCTCCCCAGATTGGCAGAGGGGGTGGAGCAGTGACCGGGACGGCTCAGAAGCAAGGTATGATTGGCTGGATGCAATTGGGGGGGAAATCAAAAGAACTTTTTTTTTTTTCCATTTTTCAATATTTTAGTGACCAGAGATACAAGTGCAACCTTGGCGCACCGCAGTTGATAAAGGAGTTGGATTAGGATGAATATAAGCGGGGAGAGTTGGGGTGGGCCTCGACTTGGCCAATCAAATCAGCTCGTCTTCTCATACCCTTTGAATGCACTCTTTCACAGTGAATTGCCACTTGTGTGATGGATGATGAGGAAAGCCCGTCAGAATGGCTCCGCCAGAGGAATCTTAGCAGATGTTTGAAATCCAGAGGTTATAAATTCTTTCCCTGTACCGCCACCTTCTTCTAATTGCATACTCCATGCTATAGATAGTGACAAAACAAAATATATGTAATGTGAAGCAGCACGCAAGAAGATTATTATTCAACAGCCTGACATAACTTGCAAATTGCTTTGAGTGTGGTCTCATGTTATCTCGATTTCTTTTTTTCTTTTTTTTTTGATTAAGGGGTAAGTTACGTATTATTTAATGCAGCAATTTTGATTTGAGATTCTGGCTAATGTCCTTATTCCTTCCCTTAGATAGTCTCTAGACAGTACCCCCCCCCTTTTAGTCCCCAATTGTACTTGGCCAATTGCCCCCCTCTTCTGAGCCGTCCTGGTTGCTGCTCCACCCCCTCTGTCGATCCGGGGAGGGCTGCAGACTACCACAGGCCTCCTCTGATACATATGGAGTCACCAGCCGCTTCTTTTTCACCTGACAGTGAGGAGTTTCACCAGGGGGACTTAGCGCGTGGGAGGATCACGCTATTCCCCCGCAGTTCCCCCTCCCCCCCAAACAGGCACCTCGGCCGACCAGAAGAGGCGCTAGTGCAGCGACCAGGACACACCCACAATCCGGCTTCCCACCCGCATACACAGCCAATTGTGTCTGTAGGGAAGCCCAACCAAACCGGAGGTAACACGGGGATTTGAACCGGTGATCCCCGTGTTGGTAGGCAATGGAATAGACCACTACGCTACCCAGATGCCCTCTGGACAGTATTTGTTATTCTTTTCTCTCGCTTACTATAATGTATGGATTTAACTGTTGGGTGGCTAACGGGTTGTGGGTGTCGGAGATTATGTAGAGAAGGCCCTTGCCAGCTCTTCAGCCCATTGGGAGTTTTTAAGTAACATAAAGGGAAGAGTTAAAGACTTTCACAACAATCAAGAACTTTTTACAAACTCTCTTAAAAGTGTGTTCCTCAAAACAAAAACAAAAAAAGCCCCATCTTCAAAACATGTTCAGCGTTACGATGTCTTCAGGGAAACCCTCTGCAGTTCCCGTGTTTAGAAAGCCTTGATGCTCTACTTGTTTTTGCCTCAGCATCTGCTAATGTGCAGCTTTGACACGTGGTTCTTGTCATGACGTATCGCTCTTGTAAAGATGCACGGGGTTATGGATGTAGGCTGTGGAGCAGTGTTGGGCTTGGATGACCCTCATAATATCTCAACCCGAGATGGTTAATGAATGCAAATGGGTGGCACAAAAGGTGAAAGAAAGTGCTTAAGGCTGAATATCCAGATATGCTTTATGACGACCTCACGCATCATGGCTTGATGATTGAGGATGATGTGCCGAGGCATTCCCATCGGAAAACAGAAGGAGTATTTCTGTAGTCAATTACGCACTCTGGGTTTCACAGAGACAGATTTTCTTTGTCTCATAGAAATACTCAAATTCCCAAGGCTATTACAGCTGTCCCGGAGAGCTACAACTCTAAAGGCAATTAGCTCGGCCTCCCGAAGGATCACCTCCATAGGGATGGCATATGTTTGTTGTTTGTGAAGTTCTTACTGTTCAATTGACATAGCAAAAAATAAATTGCATGTTATGCTCTTTTGAGGATGGGGGAGAAAACGCAGTGATATTTTCGGAATATCACACTTTAGATTTGCTCAGCTGCACATCCGACAGTGTGTTTTTGAAGAGAGAGTTTGTTTTGATTATGATATCAGCATAGTGTGAAAAAAGGACCTTTGATGCGGAGGATGAAAAGTTTTAATTGGCTCTATTGCACTGCTCAGTGACTGCTCAGTGAGTTCTAGTACTGAAAAGTTCAAGCTATTTAGAGTCCATACATTATTTCTAACTGTTTCCTCTTTAGTTATTGTGAAAATCTTTAACTCTTGCTTTTATGTTACTTAAAAGCGCCTAATGGTTTATAATGATGGCAGTGGTTTGAAGAGCTAGCAAGGGTCTTCTATGCAAGGCAGGACAACTGTATGGATGTAAATTCAATCTTAACCCTTGTCCTCTTGTAAGAGATAATAGGGACTTTTAGTACCTGTATACAGTTTCCAGCCACAACTATCATACTGGAAAATGGCAACCTGACAGCTTAATGCCACCCAGAGAATTCATGGGAAAACTGTCTTTATGCATGCTCAGTATTCCAGGTAAGAAAATCGAAGGGAAGTTGAATTAGTTCATCTGGACACAATGTTTATTGACAGATACGTTTCATCACTCATTTAAGTGACCTCGTCAGTCTAAACTGACTGCAGGTATCCCCACCCTTATAAACGGGTGGCATGGTGGCCCAGCGGTTCGAATCCCAGGGTTGTCCAACCTTGGGGGGGATCATCCCAGGTCATCCTCTGTGTGGAGTTTGCACCGTGTCTGCGGTGGGTTTTCTCCGGGTACTCCGGTTTCCCCCACCATCAAAAGAAACATGCCTGTTAGGGTTTATACTCCTGTCTGTGCCGCTGACCAAGGCAATAAGAGAAGAACTGGAGTTGGTCCCCAGGCGCAGCATGAAGGCGGCAGCCCACTGCTCCTAACTACTCAGATCACAGCTAGGATGGGTTATTTGCAGTTACCGACTTTCCCCAAGGGGATTAATAAAATAAACTTAATTAATTAAACAATACAGTTACTTAACAACCGAAATCAACTATCGGTTTGTATCCAAATATGGGCGTGACCATTAACTAGAGAGGATTAGGGAATAGTTGCAATCACATCATTGTAAGATCGCAACAGATGTACTTCCCCCCCCCCCCCCCCCGGTTCAGGGATGGTCGTTCCCTCTTCACATAGATTGGAAAATTGCATCCTGGTTTGCGGATGGAAAGCGATTGCGATATGGTGCCTTTCATTTCATACAAGATGGAACTTACAGAGGAAAAGGGTATAATTTAACTCGAGAAACGATGTAACTTATGATTGAATTTGCAATATGGTTCTTGTAGCTCCTCTGAGAACATATTGTGTCCAAACCCCACTTGCATGTGAGGACCACGTGAGCTTGTCATTTCATCATGCCAGGGGATGTCAGGTGTTGTGTTGGATGTCAGGTGTTGATGCATATTCTTTTATCCGAAAAGTAAAACAAGCCCTCAAATAGTAAACGTTATATGACTTTGTTTTCGTTGTTATCTTGCAAACCTGCCTTCGTTTTGAGGTGGCTAAAGCTGCACTAGGGTTGAAATTAAATTCCCATTGCTCTTGATGTAATCCTGATATGTACATGTAAGCAAAGTAAAAAAAAATGGGGGTGGAGGAAAAATAGTGTCGACACAGATTTAAATTGAATATGACCACAGGAGAGGCAGAGTGAAAGTGTTCAGGCCATATGTGGCACAGTGATTTAGTTTCGTATCATCAGATATTCATCGTCAGTTCTCAAAAGCCATATTAAGATGACAGGAATAGACATGGCCTCGCTGCTGGTTTGTATTGACATAGTTATCATCATCATGACATTGAACAGGGGGAGAAAAGAGAACATGAAACGATGCTTAAATGTCAGATTCTTTTGATTTTTTTTTCTCCCTCATGGTATTCTGTTCGAGAGCCTTCTGTGGCTTATTATAATCACCCTGACACATCAGGGTGTTAGAATGTTTTTATATGTTCAGGTGCATTATGGGAAACCAGCTTTTGCTATGGAATACCTGTTATAACACAGCAGTAGATGTCAGCAACTCATTCTTATAAAACCGTTGCTCTCCCATATAATCTCCCATATAATCATAATACATTTGCTTGTTTCACGCATGTAAGCAACAGGTACCTTTCAGACTAGCCTGAATACGTATTGTGACCCAGCGGTTAAAATACCTGGCTGAGGGCCATAATCAAAGCTGTAATGGCTAGAGTCCTGGTGTTCATGATATGCAAATCACGGACAGTGCTTACATTATTATTAATCAAAATTAATTCATATGTGCCAGTGATTATATCGGCAATAATGTGGCCAGTCTCCTCTTCTCCTACAGTAAATTACTGTTTTCTATGCAGGCTTTGTGTTTGATTAACACATTTATCTTGGGAACACGCAATTATGAAGCCTCCATTAGCTCTCCATTGTCTCCCCTTATTGAAATGGATTTTTATCCTGACCATTTGTGAGGTAGCAGGCCCTTAATTCAATCTGGACGGTAAGGTAGTATGAAAACATTAACGTCTGTGAGGCAGAACCTTGCTGCCGATCGCAGCCGAAGCCTCCCTAACTCTCTTTCTAAAATAAATGCCATCTCCGCATAATTGGCGAATGAGGCTCCAGCTCATGCCCAATCTTTGCTGCGGAGCCTCCCTTACGAAAACAAATCCTCCATTCCCTCGGCTGCATTACTGCGTAGTCACTGCGCTAGAATCCCCATGGCAACAGACATGTGCGACAGCTTGTCCCCCCCCCCTTTCCCCACCTCCCTTTCACCTCAAAACGCACTTTCCATTGCTGAGGAAGTCATTGAGCTTGAACGTGCAAATGAGCATCATTTTTCGACACGATCTGCAACAGCAGCAATGCAGTGGTTTGAAGTTAAAAAACAATTCTTTTTTGTTTGTTTGTGTTTGTGTTTTTTTCCAGTTGAGATGGTTGCTATTGGAAACTACATGAGGATGTGGATTCAGGAGCAACAGGCACAGCTGCATAGATGAAAGTTGCTGGTATTTGTTCAGTGCAATGGGGGGAAAAAAGACTCTTGGTCTTGTTGGCCGCCGGTTCATGGAACATGAAAACCAGCAAATTCAACCAGGTCCACATCACTCGTGACGCTCTTTTTCAAAAACTTAAAAAAAAAAATTACCGCCATAAAGTCATCTGGCACATAATCCTAATATTCATCCTGACTCTTTTCTCCATCTCTCGCTCACTCTCTCTCTCTCTCTCTCTCTCTCTCTCTCTCTCTCTCTCTCTCTGTCTCTCTCTCTGTCTCTCTCTTTCTGTCTCTCCCCTCTCTGTTTCTCTTTTCTCATTTCTCTTCATTGCTTCCTCCTCTCTGTTTCTACTCTCTTTCAATCTCTCTTTCAATATCAACCTGACCTCAGCTTTAATAATGTTTTGAATTGGGGTCTCCGTGAGTGAAGAAGTCAGGCCAGCCAGCAACCCCTATTTCCTCCGGTGGCAGCACCTAATCACCGTAGAGAGGACATACGATTTCTCAATTGGCATCTAACAGCGGAACTTAGGCTTGCATTCCCACCTCTAAAGTCAATTGGACAAATATGAGGTACAGCATTAAACCTTGTACATTTTATAACCCATAGTTATTAGGACAGATGCTGGCGTCTTTATGGTAATTGGATGGTAAATTCAACCACGAAATTCTCATAATGTTAACGTCTCTTGTTCGGGGAGGAGGGTGTTGTTATGACTTCAGACCAGATGTGTGGGTTTATACATTATGTAGAACAAAATCTAATTACAAGCAGCTGAGCAAGCTTGGGATATTTATCTGGTAGACTGGTTGGAGAGCGAGCTCAAGCAAACGTTGATGGCAGTTACTGTTTGCCTTTTTATAATAAAATATTGTATGGGGGGTGAATTAATAGCACTCTCCCTTCGCTGAAAATGTAAAATTGATTTCCAGAGTTCAAAGGTCAAAGTCTTTATTTGTCACATGTGCAAAATAACACAGGGTTATTCTGAACTATGAAATGCATGTGGCAAAGGTGCAGGTAAGCCACACATGCAGAAAACGACAATGTGACGCAACAATTTTGTGTCACATTTTAACATTTGCACAACCTAAAATATTTACATGCATCCTAATTATAAATTATAACAAATATATGGTCAATAATATACTCCACCCCCCTACTGCTTTATGCTATATGACCTATACTTTGCCCTTACAATTATTTGTTAGCCTGTTTATGTTGATGGCCAGTCATGGGTTATGAGCATACAGTCTAATTTACAAGAACATGATTATGCTTCACATTTCATGATAAATTAATAGACATGCCAATCTGTTATTCTTCTCACTGAAAGTGTTCTCTGATCAAGTTTCACTGTAATATTGATACCCAAAATAGATAAAAATAGATAAATATTATAAAATACCATATAAAATGATTTATACCGAATGTTATAAATGCAATTTCATACCATTCATACCAGCCTTTTACCAGCATACAGTGAAATACAGCACATCTATTTTTATCAGAATAACCTTTTAAGACTACATTGAAGGCTAATTGTGACTGAAAGCCAAATGCCCTTCAGAGCTGTTGGTTTTGCCATTGTACAATGCCATCTTGTATTTTATCACTTGTTCAATTTGATTTAAGGCAGCCAGGGTCATCAAGTCAAAATGACATGCTATCCAAGGTGATAAAGGGGCGGTGTCTCTTTAACCGTGATTAGCAGCAGAGCTAGATTACTTCAATTAGTGTGTAATCATCTCCGACATTAGAGGTGAACGGCCTGACGCCTGAGCGATTCTCAAATACCATCACCCTTACGCCCAGTGCTGCGAAAATCAATGATGGCTGTGGTTCCCTCCCTCCCTCCCTCCCTCCCTCTCCCCAATGCCCCACCATTTTTCCCCCCTTATGTGCTCCTTTAGGCTATTTCTGTCCTTTAACAAAAAGGGAGATTGGATATCCGTACATGTCACTTACAGTACATCACTATCCTCGTGTGTCATTTGCATTGCTGTGTGTCAATGCTGGCCCCTGAGGAGCCACTTCCGGTTCATCAGTAGTAAATGTCAAACTCTCTGACAACATAAAGGTCACTAAAGCACAGTTTGAGGTTTGTGTTGTACTATCTGGTGGCTGAGGGCACCCTGGCATTGGCAATACTGCTGAGGAAGTCACCGGAGGGGGTAGCAAGGGCCAGGGAAAGTTTAGAGTTGAATTAGTGAAAATGGGGGACTTGCTAATGAGAGACAGTTCGGCTTACACTATTCCCCATCCTTACCGGGATTGGTTGGGATCATTGACTCTGAGGTAGAAAAGTAAAAAGCAAAACAATTGGGTTTTTTTTTCACTTCCTTCCTTGTAATTTACTTAATTTTTCCTTTTCTTTCTTTGGAGTGTGGATGATCTCTAATTTCACTGGGACACATATGCTAGCACTTTGCATGAGAGCAAACATGCGCACACACACACACACACACACACACACACACACACACACACACACACACACACACACACACACACACACATGCACAGAGAGAGACAGACAGACAGAGAGAGAGAGAGCGAAACAGACAGACAGACAGACAGACAGACAGACAGACAGACAGACAGACAGACAGACAGACGGACAGACAGAGACAGAGAGAGAGAGACAGAGAGAACGAGACTGGTTTTCAAGACAAACTTTCCCCAGCAGGGGACATCTATGGACATGTCTTGGACCACCTCCTCAACATTACTTACAATTTGGAGTCAGGAGGGACCCTGGGCTCTCCAGCAAGCTACGTTTATAGAGTCTTTAGAGTCACTCTCTCTTAGTCTCACTAATTGGTTATCTATCCTCATTTCACTCTGTCTTTTGGTATTCAGAGGATCAGCTCCTCTCACTTCGTCTTAGCCAAGTCACTCACTTAAAATCTCAGGAGATAAGAACAAAATGTCTCCCCATCAGTATCACGATTTCATGATAGGACCACTTTACGCTGGCCAACGCATGGGGCAACATTTCTGGATGAAATACTATCTTACGTCTGTACCTACCTCGTCTTTATTAAGTTCTCAAATCACCCGTGATATCCATTTATAAACACACCGTGCCATTCATTCATTAAAGACAGTTTCATCTTTCTATCCATTACGGCGGCACCGACGTCCCTGGGCTGACTAGACCACTATAGTTTACGGCTCAATTTACCCCTATGCTACCTCCCCCCTTAGTCTGTTGCTCCCATAAAGGTGAGGAGGATGTCTCTGCTCCATGCTCTTCACTCCCTCTTCACGCATAACAGTTTTGCATGGTTCTGCTTAAACAGTTGCACAGTAAACACTACCTGCTTATATCATGAAGCACTCAGAACTGTGTGGATCCTCTGTCCCGTCTGCATTGTTTTTCTGTCTCACATCCACTACTCTGTCTTTTCTTCTTACCTCTGCTCAGAAATGTCATTCATACCGGGTTCCTCACAGCAACCTGTCTTGCTCAGTGGTTGGCCACCAATCATGGCAAGTACCCAGCTACAAGGACCGTCCTGCTGTCACTGTCAAATGGCCCTCTCGTAGTTTTTGTGTGGTTGACTGTTGGTGTGTGTGTGTGTGTGTGTGTGTGTGTGTGTGTGTGTGTGTGTGTGTGTGTGAGTGAGACAGTGTGTGCACACCTGTGTGCATGCATGGTTGATGGTTGTTGTAAATGTCTTTATTTTTTTAGTTGTTGCTTGCTTGCTTGTTTGTTTAAATGCTGGAGGTCTGCCATCAGATTGCAAAAAAATGAACACGGCAGCTGTAATCAGACCATTCACATTTTAACATGCGCCATTCAATTTTCTCTGTCGTATGTTTTAGTGATGAACAAAGTGAATCAGTAATGGCTGGAGCCAGTCTGTTCCGTAACCGATAATTTTGCAATCACGGCGGCAGACTGCGTTTAATTTTCTTTTCTTTCTTTTTTTTCCATCACAGAATTCACATTTACTGGCTCAATCCGAGAAAGTAAAATGAAGTTAAGAATCAGCTTTTTTGAATGATTAGATATCTGGCTTGGCTAGGCCTGACTGTGGATGCTTTCCTTTTCTCTCTTTTTTCTCCCCCCAGACGTTTTACACTCTAACGCTGCCATGCTGGTGTCAATATGACAAAGACTCAGGGAGGACAGACTAATCTCTCACACTTGCTCAGTGTCTCATTCTCTCCCTCGCTCTCTGTCTCTCTCTCTCTCTGTCTCTCTCTCTCTCTCTCTCTCTCTCTCGTTCTCTTGCACACACACTCACACACGCACACACACGCTTTGTTCCTCTGCGTCTCTTGCTGATTTATCTCCATGCTTTTCCTCCCCTTCCCCTGCCTCCACCTCCATCTTTAACTGGAGTTTTTGTGTTTGTCATCTTGATTATAGGCTAGAGGATTATAATTGAATATTTATTGGTCTTTGTCCATGCACAACTCTACATTAATTGTTGTTCTGCTAATCCAGCCTGTCTTTTATCTTCCCACATAAAGGAGAGTTAATCCTCAAATCCCTGTTTACAGCACGCAGTCACTTCTGCAGCTCACTTGATGAGGAGCCATTGGCTGGCTTTTGCAGGTGACAGATTCGGGGTCTAGAAGGCTAGGTGTATTCTATGACATCCGTTTTCTTTGGAGGCAAATAAAAACATGAGAAATTCGCTAGCCACATCGGTATCTATGAAATTATAAATATGATATATGGTACACAATCAGATTTTTGTGGGAAAATGAATTAACTTACGTGTCGTCTCGTTAGGATTCAGACTCTATAACAATATTTTTCAGCAACAACTAATTTTTCTCTCTATGAATCCAGTTCATACGTATAGCTCCCTATCCCTCTTAGAAAGTGAAGTTTCGAAGGGTGTCCGGGTGACATAGTGGTCTATTCCGTTCCCTACCAACACGGGGATCGCCGGTTCGAATCCCCGTGTTACCTCCAGCTTGGTTGGGCATCCCTACAGACCATTGATGTATTCTACTATACTACATCCATGCTACAGGCACAGTTGGCCATGTCTGCGGGTGGGAACCCGGATGTGGGTATGTGTCCTGGTCGCTGCACTAGCGCCTCCTCTGGTTGGTCAGGGTGCCTGTTCGGGGGGGGGGGAGATAGCGTGATCCTCCCACGTGCTATGGCCCCTTGGCGAAACTCCTCACTGTCAGGTGAAAAGAAGCGGCTGGCGACTCTGACTCCGCGTGTATCGGAGGAGGCATGTGGTAGTCTGCAGCCCTCCCTGGATCAGCAGAGGGGGTGGAGCAGCGACCAGTACAGCTCGGAAGAGTGGAGTAATTGGCCAAGTACAATTGAAGAGAAAAAAGGGGGGGGGGTTTCAGCAACAACTAATTTTTCTTTCTATGAATCCAGTTCATATATGTATAGCTCCCTATCGGTCGTAGAAAGTGAGGTTTCTCTTCTTGTTTTTGTAGGAGGATGCCAGCTCTGGATGGCTTATGTGAATGGCAGTGAATTTACTCCTTAGTCTTTAGCGGTATTACACAAATGTCACGCAGTACTGTTAAACCAATAACATATTATTTGAACGCCAACCTTTTCCAATACACAGAATATGGGGTGATGGCCCTTGTGCTTTTTAGCTTTCATATTGAAAATCAGTTCAGACAACAAGCCATTATATCATTCCATGTTTTACCCATTGTACTAATTTATCAGTGGTTACCTTGGAGGACATCAGGCTCTGCCGCCATTAACCTACTGGCCAGTCGCGCAAGCAGCATCGTTTACTTGACAATGTAAACCAGCTGTTTTAAGGGTTGAGCCTGTGTGTGCTGTCATGTCACTGAGGTTATCAAGTGGGCGCTCTCCCTCACAGATGTTCTGCTAAGTTGGGACAGCGGCCTAATAGATAGCTCAACAGTGCATCCCGGCATCCAGCGTCACGCCCCTCTAAATCCACTGACAGCAGGCTCAACAGAGCTATCATACGCCTGTGTTAACTACTGCCTTTGCTACTGCTATATCTCTCCACATTACTTGGCTGCACTCGGGTATCGAGCCAACACCTAATGTAACATACCCATCTACCTACTGGTCTCAAAGGAAAATTTGGCTGCTGGCTTGAAATGTTCTGCTCAGGAGATCAGAAACCACATCGCATCAAATACGATTTTATCAAGCATCAAACACAAGACCTAGGAAGTACTCCGATTCAATTTCCCAATTCTGTCTATTAATAATAGATCAGGTATTCAATATGATGTGACTTTGCCACGTAATACTCCCTGTGTAATTTGATAACTGGATTCATCACTATCTTCCTGATGTATCACTATCTTCTGGATGTATCGCTGTATCTTCTGTCACTAATGAAGTTTATTTCTTAAGTGAGATATTGACCATTTGAAGGAATACAACTGCTTTTACAAGATGATTGCGCAGGTGAGCCAAAATTAAAACAAATGATTGAAATAATTAGGAAGGCAAGTTTGTTACTTACCTTAAATCCTTAATTTTTCCTTGACTGACAAAATGCTAGCAACCTGACCAAGTAGGTCCTCTACACCGTATTTCCCGGACTACAAGTCGTACCAGAGTGTAAGTCGCACTCAGAAAAAAACACGTTGTGAGGAAAAAAAACATATAAGTCACTTTGGTGTATAAGTCGCATTTATATGGTGGTACCATGGAAATTGAATTAGTAGAACGGATGTTCCAATTCAAATCAACATAGCAGGATGGTCAGAGCGGCAGCCATTTTTATTTGAACCGTTGCTATTGCAAAGAACTGCGACAATTGTAGTGGGCTACCTTCTGTATAAACCGACTTGCAGCAAGTCGCACACTCGAATTGCGAAGTGAGATTTTGCAGTAACGACCAAATGAGAAGTGGAGTAGTGGTGGCGCCATAACAACTTACAACAATCGCCATTTTATTTTGAACTACTCAAATGACTGCAACAAACAGTTCAATGTCCATTCTACTCTCAGTATTTTCAATTGCGCCACAAGATTAAACAGTGCCATCTAGTTGTCTTAGTTTAAATGTGGCGTATTCGTCTGACAAAATTACGTTGTATGAGTCACTGGAATATAAGTCGCAAGACCAGCCAGACGGGTAAAAACAAACAAACAAGATATTTATCATCTAGGAATTAGGGTATATTGTGTAAATAAGAAATGGTGAACTGTAGTTTGAGTTTTAATTTATTTACTTGTTGAAAATGCTTCTTTTTTTCTTGCATTAATTGTGTCGTGAATTCACGAATAAGCATGTTATCATCACACCCTTACTTTCAGGTACTGTGGCTGGGCAAAGACTATTCACAGTGGGTCTCTGATAATCCCACTTGATTAACAAACTCATGAAGAAGAGCATCTGTTGGCAATTAACCTTCAGACCTGCATTCATGCCCCTGGACCAGCATGCAATAGGAGAGCTGGGCTGAGCGCCACTCTTCTTAAATACATCACTCTTTACTGCTGTTAATCTTTACAACAACCATGGTGGGAAGAGGGCTGGAGCAAGGTAGATGTTTGGCCGACTGCATAATTGAAGATCAAAATCCAGCTTTGCATGAAATGATAAGGCAAAAGCCAAAGATAGATGAGACTCCAGGCTTCCTAGATTGATGTAATTATCCATAACACGGTATGTCCTAAAAAGACTGCAAAGCTACTGTGATGTTGCTGACAATTTAGAAGATGGGAGGATGCCTTGCTTTCTGATCAGAGGAATTCCTTTTTGGTGAATGAGCAGCCATGGTTCATTTTATTGATGCTGCTTGTCTTTTCCGTGTCACTGACTCTGCTGAGCAGAGAGGACATCAGACACCACTGTTTGAATTCAAATTATTCACCGGCCAATTAGTCACACCATAGCTTGGAGCAAAAGATGGATAAATTCCCTCCTTGTTAGACCTTGTTGTCAGGGAGGATGATCTTGACAGGCTTATGCAAGCCATCCAAAACTCAGCATTTACTCTTGCCAATTCAGAAATGCAGGGTGTGCACCGCACTCCAGGAGAACTGAACAACATCCATCTGATCAATCATTTTGGAGCCATATTCAAGTAAACACAGCACCCTGCTGCTGCTGCAACAAAAAAAGAGAGTCTAACATCAACCAGTGGATTTAATATTTCCCCTTACTGGTTTGATTTAAATGTGGGTCAAACACTAGGAGTGAGTAATATTATGGTTGCCAGTAGTGTCAGTAATTATTTCAATAATAATACACCTGTAATGAAAGTGAATTTTACCTAATTACATGTTTTGTTTTGTTTTTTCATTTCATTTCAACAGCCCTGTGTGCTTATTCCCTTCCAGTTCAGTATGGGCGCTATTTGATATGAAACATTACATGCATAACAATTAATAATACAGAGAACGCTGTTCATTTCTCTGCCACTACTTTATTAGAATTGGTTGGATGCAATCTCACATTTTCAATTATGCCTATTCTCTCTGGAAGGAAATGCATCCTCTAACAGATGGCTGAAGTAATTTGGAAAAAAAACAAAACATTCCTCATGAGTTTGTTAGTTTACCGTTTTATTGAAGAGGGTGTGGGAAATAGCGTGGGAATAGAATTAAAAAGCAATTTCTCCAAATGGAATTAAATCTTTTGTACAGTATGTGGAAAGGGGAGAAATCACCTAATGATTTATTGTGAACGTTCATATTTGGCCCTCACTGATTAATTGTGTCCTTAGCTGGCACCGCCTCAAACGCCATGTCTAAATGATGATTAAGAGAAGCGCTGGGGAGTGCAAAAGAAGGTGAAATAAATATGTTCCAGTTAATTTGAATAGATGTAAATAAAGGCTAAGGCTTGGTTTTTGTTCTTTTTCCACTTCATTGGCTCCGCTGAGGCTGCTGATGAATATTAAGCGTGTTTACTTAGTCTCTTTTGTCAGAGGAGATGGCTTACCACGATGACACCGCCAAGATTGCGTTGTTCTATTAATTGGGTAAACAAAAGCCATTTATCAATGTTTCTACGTATCAACATCCAGGTGGGAACGAGGAAAATACCTCGGACAATAAGAGATCAGATTCAAGCAATTGACAAGTCATTTTGCCACATCTGTCATCAACCTAATATTATCATATTTCACACTGCCACGAGACACAATGAGCATGTTTACATGCGCACAATAATCCAACACCCATGCATAATCAGGTTATGGCTTTTGAGGTTATTATGAGGACCACTTCAAATGATTGACTCATAACAGCAGGTTATAATTAAGACAAGCATGAGGCAACAGACAATAGTTTGAATAACACCTCTGCAATCGGGGACCTTCTTTCGTTTTCATAGAGCCACTGAAGGAAGGGAAACTTTTTTTGCATGCAGTTTCTTTTCTTTCTTTTTTTTTAATTTTCCCCCCTTTTTCTCCCCAATTGTATCCGGCTAGTTACCCCTTTCTTCCGAGCCGTCCTGGTCGCTGCTCCACCCCCTCTGCTGATCCGGGGAGGGCTGCAGACTACCACATGCCTGCTCCGAGACATGTGGAGTCACCAGCCACTTCTTTTCACGTGACAGTGAGGAGTTTCGCCAGGGGGACGTAGTGCGTAGGAGGATCATGCTGCCCCCCCCCCAGTTCCCCCTCCCCTCCAAACAGGCGCCCCGACTGACCAGAGGAGGTGTGAGTGGAGCGACCAGGACACATACCCACATCTGGCTTCCCACTCGAAGACACAGCCAATTCAGAATCAGAAACACTTTGTCATTTCATGTACTTGCACACATAAAATGAAATGAAACATAATTTCCCCCAGCCGACAGCAGTGCAACACAAAGACAAAACAAGAACACATATATCCAAACTAACACATATATCTAAACTAAACAAACAAAAAAAAAATAAATCAATGTCCAGGAGAACGAACACCAGCCAGGATGACTGTCGGAACTGCCAGTCTGCATGGGCTAGCAGTTAGCTTAGCCTGCCCCACTTCCACGTCCTGTCAGACCGCCCTCTGTGTTTCCTCTTTGGGCACAGCTCCAGTCAGGGCCATGGTCCTTGGGCCCACAGGATGCAGCAGACCAAGCTCCCTCAGCTGATCCAATGCTAACTCTCTCAGCCAGACACCTTCAACACACCTCCCCGCACTCCACACAACGACGCTAAAAACATAGTCAAGGCAAGCTGAGGCCGCCGCCAGACCGCCCTCGGTGTTAGACCGCCCTCGGTGTTATCAGAACTGCCAGTCTGCATGGGCTAGCAGTTAGCTTAGCCTGCCATACATCCACATCCTGTCAGACCGCCCACAGTGTTATGTCTTTGGGCACAGCTCCAGGCAGGGCCATGGTCCCTGGGCCCACAGGACGCAGTAGACCAAGCTCTCCCAGCCGATCCAGCACCAGCTCTCCCAGCCAACAAACAAAGACAAACTTAGACGCAGACATGGACAAAGAAACTGCATTGATGGTACTGGGTGAGGCCACCGCAAACGTGAATTTGCACCGCCATCTTCACACACCAGAAGCAGAAGAGTTGTGTCTGTAGGGACGCCCGACCAAGCTGGAGGTAACATGGGGATTTGAGCTGATAATCCTCGTGTTGGTAGGCAACGGAATAGACCGCTGCACTACCCAGATGCCCTGCATGTAGTTTCTAGAAATCACTCCATGTGTGTGCAGCTCTTCTCTGTGGCCATGAGAAAATTTGTTTTTCTCTTAAGCGCCCAGATAAAATGCCTTTAAATAAAAAGAGTATTTTCTTCTCATGGTAAAAGTCGCTGGTTGTTGAGTTGAGTTAGCATTCTGTTCAGTATCTTAAGAAGAACTGATTCCCTCCCCACAGTCCCGCTCAGATAAACTCTTATCCTTCTTATCCTCGGCAAATCAATACCTACCTCAGCTACTTCGGGAATAAGCCGTCCACACACATCAACAGAGAAGCGATGCTGCAGAAGCACAAAGCGCTAATGCTTTGTGGAAATCTTGGCTTGTGTTGGTATCTCTGCAGGTGTACTGTGCTTCTACGGAGTCTGGGCTTTCAGACCATACATGGGAAACATCATTAAGGGAGCTCAACATCAATGCATGGGACTGGCAATGAGGGAGTTACTGTGAATATAATGTATGAAAGCGGTTTTCTGTATCAAAACACATCCAGCCCTCTCCCCAATCTAACATTAAATATTTAAGTCAGTCCGGTCCCTACATTAATGAATTTCTTAAAAGTGTTACCCAATGTCAGGGAGGGTAATTATTAAAAGTGCCTTTAATGGAGGTCAGCCAGGTTAGCTCAAGCCATTATTCTAATTGTGTGCCATTTAAATATCATAAATCATATTGTGCATGTTTACATTTGACATTTCTTTGCACTTAACAGTGCAGTAATATCTTTGCCTGCCTCCTGTAGTCATAATTTCATGAATATTAATAGGGTATCTCTCCAGGCACTTCATCTAAAATGAATGAAGATGAACCTCTGGCTCAGACGGATCTGCACAAACATGGCATGCTCATTAAAGACCAATTGTATAATAATGTGCACCTGTCTGGAGAAATGAAAGGTAGTCTTGCTAAAAGTATTCCCCACTAAGGGAGCTGAGATTAGGTATTAAGCTATATGTCTTCTGCTGTTTTATGAGTCCACATCACGTCAGTTGTTTTTCATGAGCGTTAGGTCCAGCGGTTGCCAATATGGTTCATTGTTTAGTGATAAAAAGCATTCATTCAGACAAATGGAGTGCATGTGGCAATCAATCACTTGTTGGTTACTGATAAGCTTTTACTCGCGCATTTTTCAGAGTCTTTTTGAGATAAGCCCCCATATACACTATCACACACAATTTGAGAATTTGAGAATTATTCTGAAATTTGGCTGAGTGTTGTCTCAAAGATACCTATGAGCTCTACTATTACTATTACTGCTACTACTACTACTACTATGACTACTGTACCACTACTACTACTACTACTACTACTACTACTACTACTACTACTACCACTACAGTGTGGGAAGATGGCGGCGTGAATTCATGTTCACAGCGGCCTCACCCAGTACCGGTGTGGGAAGATGGCGGCGTGAATTCACATTTGTGGCAGCCTCACCCAGTACCATCAATGCAGTGTCTTTGTCCATGTCTGCGTCTAAAGTTTTGTCTTTGTTTGTTGGCTGGGAGAGCTGGTGCTGGATCGGCTGCGAGAGCTTGGTCTGCTGCGCTGTGGGCCCAGGGACCGCAGTCTTGCCCGGAGCTGCACCTGAAGAGGTAACACTGAGGGCAGTCTGACAGGAAGTGGAAGCGGGGCAGGCTAAGCTAACTGCTAGCCCATGCCAACCGGCAGTTCCAATAACACCGAGGGTGGTCTGGTGCTGGCCTCACCTGGCCTGACTGGTGTTTTTGGTGTCGTCGTGTGGAGTGCGGGGAGGTGTGTCAAGGGTGTCTGGCTGGGAGAGCTGATGCTGGATCGGCTGGGAGGGCTTGGTCTGCTTCATCCGGTTGCCACAGGGACCACAGCCCCTGCCTGGAGCTGCGCCCGAGGAGGAAACACTGAGGGCAGTCTGACAGGAGGTGTAATCGGGGCAGGCTAGGCCAACTGCTAGCCCATGCAGACTGGTGGTTCTGACAGTCATCCTGGCTAGTGTTTGTCCATTGGACAGGGATTTTTTTTTTTTTTTTTAGTTTTGTTTGGATATATGTGTTAGTTTTAATATGTGTGTTCTTTTAGTTCTTCAATGTGTTTTTGTCTGTATGTTGCACTGCTGTGGGCTGGGGAAACAGCATTTCGTTTCACTTCATGTGCGCAAGTACATGAGGTGAAATGACAGAGTGTTCCTGATTCCTGACTACTACTACTACTACTACTACTACTACGACTACTTTCGGCTGCTCCCATTAGGGGTCACCACAGTGGATCATCCGTTTCCATCTCTTCCTGTCCTCTGCACCTTCCTCTGTCACACCAACCCCCTGCATGTCCTCCCTCACCACCCCCATAAACCTCCTCTTTGGTCTTCTTATTTTCCTCTTCCCCGGCAGCTCCATATTCAGCATCCTTCTCCCAGTATACCCAGCATCTCTCCTCCACAGATGTCCAAGCCATCTCAATCATGCCTCTCTCGCTTTGTCTCCAAACCATCCAACCTGAATGGTCCCTCTAATATACTAATTTCTGTTCCTGTCCTCCTTCGTTAGTCCCAACGAAAATCTTATCTTCAACTCTGCCACCTCCAGCTCCACCTCCTGTCTCCACCACTC
Organism: Lampris incognitus; assembly: GCF_029633865.1. Classification (NCBI taxonomy): domain Eukaryota; kingdom Metazoa; phylum Chordata; class Actinopteri; order Lampriformes; family Lampridae; genus Lampris; species Lampris incognitus. Next base: position 19,126,546 of record NC_079211.1, read on the forward strand.
CAGGCTCTCAGAGATGCCTATGATACTTTGGGTTCGTCATGGTTGTAAGCAGTGTCACAATACTGAGTGTGCTTTGTGAGCTGGATGAAGCAAACACCAAGAACCTTTAGATTTCCAACTTTTGAGAAACCCATTCATTCTGATTTGGGGTTAGGGGAACTACTAGTGAGGCATTGTGAAGGAAGATGGCGCTTTTCCAAAAGCGCCTCAATGCATTCATTTCTTGAGTGAAAGAGCAAGGTGTAAGAGGTCTGCTTACCAGTCAGGAAAGACAAATACAGGAACCCTAATCTGAAAGTTGAGATAAGGTTTTAAGTCAATGTTTTTCTAAATAGTGCATTTGCAAGGACCTAGAAGATGTTAAGATTCTTCAGCAGACCTATGATTTTTTTTTTCCATACCGCAGCTCAATTGTGTCACATTCACAATTCACCACTATTTATTGAGCTTGGAACATAATGTAATACTTGAATTTACCATAGGTAACAGATATGCATATGCCCACGCACGCACACACACACACACACACACAAACACACACTGGCTTAAAGGTCACTCGATGCTCTCTCACCTATTATCTCACCTGAGAAATCTTATCACTTTCTTTTAATCTTTTATATTCCTGCTTCAGTGACAGTTTCACCTCACCTCACACAAGCCTTTCAAATCCCCAAAGGAAAGACTTAGCACTGCTATAGACCCATTTTAAATACACTCCAGATATTTTTTTTTCTTGCAGCATATAGGGATATCCTCAGTTATTTACTGTGATGTATGCAACTGACAGATATAACACTGTGACTTGGTATTTTTACAGCGTGCTGTGAAATAATAGGATGTTTTAAATGTCGCCTTTTATGCGTGCTGTTGTTATTTCCAGTTAGCTGCCACTTCTATTGTCTTGCCAGTCAGTTTGCCCAGTAAAGGTGAGCCAAATAGTCTGTAGGTTGATTAAAAGGACCGATCCAGAGCGGGGACCTTACTGTAAAAAAGGGAGCGTTTCCAAGCAAACACTTGTTTTCGTCCAGAATTTCTAAATCTTAAATGACTGAATGAGTTATTTTTGCCCTTTCTGCACAGAAACAGTCCCCGTCAGTGTCTTGTTTTGGCTGTCTTGTTTGCAGGCAGAGTCAGATGACAATCCAAATCGTTTTGTGTCTCTCCATCTGTGTAAAAGGTTTATAATCTGAGCGTTGCTCAAACGGTTCATAAAGCACTGCGCCTGTGCAGTATTACAAGTAATGTGGAGCTAATGAAATAAGCAGTATCTGCTTTAAAGGGCCTTCGAGCGCTGAGTCACTTCATCAGATATGTAACCGTTGGCCCATACTGTAAAAAACCGTTCAGGACGTGTTGTGTAGGCATCAGTAGGGACGTTTTTTTCCTCAAATCTCTGAAGTTAGAAATATCTGATAACAGTGCACTTATAATTACTGCATTTAATATCACTATAGGTCAGCAGAAAGGGGCACTGAAGCTGTTAATATATCTCGCCCCCCCTCCGTGTGTAAGGATACCAAGTAAGCTTTTGATGGTACATTTGAATGAACCTTGCCAGAAGCAGTTGTCTGCAATGCTTACATCAGCTGCATTTCAAACACAATGTTGTTTTCTTATTTCTCTTTTATCCATTCAAAAAAGGTTTGACAGGAGCTCTCAAGCGGTGTTGATGGTTGCACGAGCGAGTGCAGGTGCATGATGGCCAAACCTTTTTTTTTTATTTCCCCTCCCCCCTTTTTTCTCCTCGAGTGTATCCGGTCAATTACCCCCACTCTTCCGAGCCATCCCGGTCGCTGCTCCACCCCCTCTGCCGATCCGGGGAGGGCTGCAGACTACTACATACGTCCTCCCATACATGTGGAGTCACCAGCCGCTGCTTTTCACCTGACAGTGAGGAGTTTCGCCAGGGGGACGAACAGGCCGACCAGAGGGGGCGCTAGTGCAGCGACCAGGACTCATACCCACATCGGGCTTCCCACCTGCGGACACAGCTAATTGTGTCTGTAGGGACGCCCGACCAAGCCGGAGGTAACACGGGGATTTGAACCGGTGATCCCCTGTGTTGGTAGGCAACGGAAGAGACCGCTACACTACCCGGACGCCCTCGACGGCCTAACCTTATTCGCGGGGAGGCGATCTCTCTCACAACACCGAGTTCACCAACACTGGGAGAAAGTGTTTTTCAACACCTGTGTGATTCTGGGGAGAGCGAGGGTGCTCGCTCGCTCTCCCCAGAATCACATGTTGGAATGTTGCGGTACGGGACGGACAAAAGGTGGCTGCTGAAAGGGAAGTGGCGAGATTTCTGTCTCCTCATCACATATTTACGACGTCTGCAATGAAACGCGTTTCTCCAAACATGCTGTCTTCATTATATATTTACAGGGGAACATATTCTTCTGCAAACTGCATTAGACGCAACGCAGTCAGTAAATATATAAAAAATAAAAAATGACAAATTCGCTGTTAAAGGGGACATCAGTAGCAGCACACTGCTCCCTGTTGAAAACATCCACACCGTAAAGCATACAAAGATACGACTTGGACCGTAAAGAAGCGTTTAAGCCAGTTCAACAGAACCGAATTCATCCAAATGTTGTAGAATTCAGAATTTAGTAGATGTCAAACAACCCCCCCACCCCCCTCCCCCCTCCCCAAACTCCAGGCACTTGTAGATATGCTGCTCATCTCCACTTCAAACCAGGGGAAACAGCCAGCGCCAGCACAGATTGCTGTTCTGCATGCCTACCGCTGACAGGGTTTATGTGAGGCAGGAGAGCCATGCCTGTGCACAGTGGGGGGGAGAGGGAGGGAAGGAGGAACAGAGAGTCATGTTTTGTGGAAGGCACAGCAAGAAAACATCTAAAGTGGGTCTGGCTGTGGTTGTCACATGACTGCTAAATGCACCCTTAATATAGCCACATGCTGTTCCTCCTCTGCCGTGTCTTGCCCCAGCTCGCTCTTCTGGTTTACCCCTGACAACATTTTACTTCTTGGGCACTTGGCTCCCCTGGCACGCTTGTCATCTGCTGCCCACGCTGTGTGCCTCACTCAGCCTTTACAGTCTTCTCCTAAGAAGGAGTCACAACTCATTAACGGTCTGTGGGGTTCGCTGACGCCGGCCAGGTGCAGGGTAGCGAGTAAGGAAGTTGAGGCAGTTTGCTTTTCTGCAGACGATATGTGGTTGCATATTTGGGTTTTTTTTCTTTCCCTTTTTCTCCCCAGTTTTATCCGGCCAATTACCCCACTCTTCCGAGCCACTTCCGGTTGCCCCACCCCCTCTGCCGATCCGGAGAGGGCTGCAGACTACCACATACCTCCTCCTCCGATACATGTGGAGTCCCCAGCCGCTTCTTTTCACCTGACAGTGAGGAGTTTTGCCAGGGGGATGTAGAGCGTGGGAAGATCACGCCATTCCCCCCAGTCCCCCCCCCCCCCCCTGAACAGGCGCCCCGACTAGCGCAGCGACCAGGACACATACCCACATCCGGCTTCCCACCCGCAGACACGGCCAATTGTGTCTGTAGGGACGCCCGACCAAGCCGGCGGTAACACGGGGATTCGAACCAGCGATCCTCGTGTTGGTAGGCAACGGAACAGGTGGCTACGCTACCCGGGTGCCTGGTCGCATGGTTTGTTTTTTTTTTTTGGTGTCCTAACTGACGCCAAGGAATGAGGGGTTAAACCTTACCCAAAACAGGAAAACCCCCATGCACCAATGCGGTTTAGTGAACCAGTAGGAACTGTGGGATGATGGGAAATCTGTTCTCATGGCCGCAGGTTTCTCCATGTTACTGCCTGGTTTAGGCAAGACAGCTGAATAACTGATGAGTTCAAAAGACCAGCTTACTTTTGGCGGGAGACCTGGGTTTCTCACAGGCCATGCAGTACCTGAACAACGAACTCACCTGAGGGGGTAATTACATTCTTTTATTCAGGGTTAATCTGAATCATCTGTTACCATGCAACACTGCGGTATACCCATGCTGGCACAGCCAACGTTTCCCGCATATTACTGGATGTCTATAATATATTGTAAAATTACACCTTTGCACTGAGTCATTTTCTAATGAATGACTTTAGGTTTGTCTGGCTAACACTGAAACATACAGTTACTGTAAATAACTTTACATTTACTAGTTTTACCTTTCAACAGTTAAAGATTTTGGCATTTTTGGTCGCCATAATGGAAAGGCCCATTTCCCAGTTCTTGCTTTACCTATAATGAGCAGAACAGAGTAAAGGACACGTTCAAAATATAATGTTATGCACCATTCAGATGGACAAACTAAGCACACGTTGGTAAACATGAAGGGTTTGCTTTGCAGGGTGCAACAGAACGGGGGGGGGGGCTGCACGCAGAAACCAGTCTCACTGCAGAACACGCTGCTCTTCTTATTCATGTTCATTAAGGTGTTTTCTGGCAGTCTGGGCTGAAACTGAAGGACAGACAGGACAGGTAATTGCCCCGGGGGTTGCAGATGAGGTGGGGACCCTAATGAAGTTGTTGCCCAAGGCCTCTCACATGAAAGACTAAAAAAGACAGAGCGTGGTCTTCTTTTTCTTCCTTTGTTCCTTTGATCGCATAAGTAAAGGCAAAATAAAAGCCTGCTGTCGAACAGATCCCCACAGGGGGACACTTCCCCTAAACTTTGCATCTGCGTGTTCAGGTTGAATATATTAACATTTTGGCCTGCAATCGTTTCTTCATGTTATAATACTGCACTGATTACAGCCCATCTTCTGCCTTGTTTCTTCTTACTGTTTCTTATCATAGATGGACAGACAGACAGACAGACTGATAGATAGATAGATAGATAGATAGATAGATAGATAGATAGATAGATAGATAGATAGATAGATAGATAGATAGACAGATAGACAGATAGACAGACAGATAATGGATGGATGGATGGATGGATGGATGGATGGATAGATAGATAGATAGATAGATAGATAGATAGATAGATAGATAGATAGATAGATAGATAGATAGATAGATAGATAGATAGATAGATAGATAGATAGATAGATAGGCAGCCAGATGGACAGATGAACCGATGGATGGACGGACAAACAGACTGACCGTGACAGACAGAGGGACGGACGGACGGATAGATGGATGGACAGACAGATGGACGGACAGATATTGCTAGGAGCACTAAACACACAATTATCTAATTTTCGAATAAAGGAGGCACACAAAAAAATGGCACCTGCACCTTTTTACCAAACTGTTAAAATCCACGTCTTGTTATTTACTTAATCTGTTTGCTATCCGCTAAAACATTAATTCTGTCATTAAGTACCAAATCCAAGCAGCCCATCGGCGTTCATATGCTGTCTATCATCTGAAACCCAAATAGGCTGCGTTTTGACAGCTGACTGGCTGTGAGTTTTGTATTGTTGTGAGGATATTGTTGCTTTGGCAGATGACGTGTCATGATTATTTAATGTGTCGCCTAACAAACGTGTGTCTTGGCTGCACATATCTGTCATAAAGGCGTGTTGGGATGTGTATGCTGACTCATGGGGTAATTTCTTCAGGACTTGCCAGAGAAGCAGGACGCTGCGCCGGTGCTGTGGTCGTGTTGCATGTCGCCGGGCTTTCATATGAGAGAGATCAGCGGTAGCTGCGGTGCAGCCGAGGAAATGAGATTTTCCCCGCCTGGCCTCTCAGATGAGAATCCATGAAGGTTATCTGAGATATGAAGTCGCTGCCAGACCTCCCGGTTCTTTCTCCTCTTTTTAACCTTTATATATGCAAGCAAGATTAACTGAGCACCTACTATGCTCTCTCTCTCTCTCTCTCTCTCTCTCTCTCTCTCTCTCACTCACTCTCTCTCTCGCTCTCTCACTCTCTCTCACTCTCTCTCTCTCCTCTATCTCTATCTCTCTCTCTCGGGATACTTTGTTTCATCCTCGCGCAGTAAGACGCCTTCACACCTGGGATCTGCTGCCGCGTGCAACCGCTGTCTGGTAACGTTGGCGACCGCTGAGCAGCCTCTGACGCGTTCGAGGCTCAAGCTCGTGGAAGCATCTCGCGGGTCACTGTGCAGGCACGTTCTCCTTCCGTTTGCCACAAGTCAGGTTTTCCTCACCGGTTGAGAATTCCGGAAAGTCGTGATCCCACTTCCCAGTTTTGACCCATCTACATACTGACTCGCCATCGAGCATGTTTTATTTTTTTTCTATTTTTTATTTTTTGCATTTTATTTTAGAAACAAAATGAAAAGCACGAGGTAAATAAAAGCACGCTACTTTGCTGAATGAAGAGAACAGGGCACAATTTGGGGTTGTCTTTTGTGCCTCTCCCCCAGAAAGACCCCTTTGCCTCGGGTCTCGTGTGAGTCTCAGAGGACGAGAAACAGCCTACATTCCTCTGTCAGTGCTCACTGAGGTACATTTGTAATTTGTGATAACAGGCTGTACAAATACAATTGACTTGGCTTGACTTGACCTGACTCTGTCACTTATGACTTGGGGGCAAAAGAGAGCATACAGTAAAGTCAAGAGTAAATACAATAAAAAGAAATAAATTAAAAAGAGATCAACGATAGCGTGGTATGACATTAAAAGGCTGGTGGTCAGTTCCAGCAAGACAGATCGTGATCTTTTACTTTAATTCCAGCGATTCCGGCATCTTTGAATGACATCCCGCAGGAGTGATACAAGCACCGGAACCGAAATTCAGATTTATTGGACCCGTAAAAGGGCAAATTGCAACCAAATGGGTCTGACGGGGCAGTCTGTGTGTGTGTGTGTGTGTGTGTGTGTGTGTGTGTGTGTGTGTGTGTGTGTGTGTGTGTACGTACACATTCTTTACTCTCCGAAACCCGAAAGGGCTGCAGAAACACAGTGGGAGGGAGCAAGAGGCCGTTGTTTAAGAAATGATGCTGCTTGACTTGCTAATTAATTTACAATAAATCCCCGATATGTGTTAATGTTGTTTTTCTTTTGCGCCTTGGAGATTTACACACTCGTGAGTTCAGCGTTTGTTTTTTTGTTTTTTTTTCTTAATTAGGCAAATTAAGTCTATTGTTATCCATAAAGACATTAAAGCAGGGTATCCCTCATCCCCCCCCCCCACACACACACACACAACGCCCCTTCCTACTATTTGTTCTTGGCTTTTTATCGTTGTTGTTACTTTAATAAGATGTCAAATTAACCAGTTTATCCTCACACTAGACTCCATGCTTACTCCACATAATAAGGCTTCTTAGCTTTGAGCGCTCCTGCCTCTATTTTTGAGAAATGCTTGTCCAATTTTCAACACAGATTGAATCTTAAGACACATGCACACACACACATGCACACGCACAACACACATGCATGCACACATGCATGCACACATGCATACATACACACACATGCACGCTTGCATGCATACCATTTCTAATACAGCTGCAACAGGACATCCAAAAACTGTCACAATAACTGATAATGGATAATGATTCATTCCTATTCATTTTCAAAAACCTAGCAAAAACAAAAACAAAAAACACAGATTATACTAACCCGTGTTTTGTTATTGCAAAATTAAAATAATTCTAAAGGTCAGACAAAAAAAAAGCAAAGCAAAACAGATGAGATGACCCCAACGGGAGATAAAGTAGGAGAGGGGTGGGGATAGGGAACCAAGAAAGTAAAGGTCTTGATGAACAACAATGCTTTATAGCTTTTTTTTCAAAACAGACAGGGGTCCCTGATGCCTTCAGCTTGTCAGGAAGGCCGTTTCAGAGAGAGGTTGCAGCTGGGCGGACGACCTGATCCCCCGTGGTGCAGAGATTTGTCCTGGGAGTATCTATGTCTAGTATCACAATGCTGCACCTAGTCTCCTCTGTGCACAAAGTATGTGTGCAAGTGGTTTACCTCTATCTCTATGTCATTTTTCAAATGCACTCACATATGTTAAACTCATGTTCAAATAAGGTGTCCCTAAACATTATTCTTTAGCCTTCCATTCTTGGTGATGACAGATCTGGCAGTATTCCCAGACAGGCAGGCAGTTCATGGCCACATATTGAGGTGCTATATGGTCCCTCATCTATATTATTAGCTGTGGAGGATCTGTTTTTTTTCCATGCTTTTTTAATCTTGTGTTGAATATTGTGTTGTTGCCACACCCATCATTCTTTTTCCACCCACAGCCGGCTTAGTCGCTTTTGTTGGCCTACAATTTTGCCAAGTTGCCCTTATTATGGCCCAGTGGGTAGCGCTGTTGCCTCACAGCAAAAAGGTCTTGGTTCGAACCCCAGGCCGTCCCAGGTCCTTTCTGTGTGGAGTTTGCATGTCCTCCCTGTGTCTGCGCGGGTTTCCTCCCACCATCAAAAAGACATACATGGTAGGGTTAATACTCCTGTCTCCCCGGGTGCTTCAGCTGCCTCACTGCACCTAGCTACACAGTTAGGATGGGTTAAATGCAGAGAGTACATTTCATTTGTATGTATGTACAAAATGACTAATGAAGAGCATTCTATTCTATTCTATTCTGTTAAAGAGCGGGCACTAGAAAGACCAGCGGGACAATATCAGATCCAAGTTTTAAGTTGAATGGCTGTCTTAAGGCGACTCTATTCAGTGAGAATTAACCAATTCTCACGTTGGGCTGTTCTGCAGACTGAAGCCACAAGGGGCCAATGATTTGGGGCAGATTATCCCAGCATGAAAGGACTCAAGATTTATCTGGCAAAACCGGAAGGTGTAAAAGGCCAGTGGCTTTGGTTAAAGTCACACTTGGGAAAGTCACATTTGGGTTCATTTAACTGAAGGTTGGTAACACAAGTAATCTCACTCCAGTTCTTAATAGATATTTGGCTGCTCAACAATTTTTTTTTTTGACTTGGCTAAGCAAATATATATATATATATATATATATATATATATATATATATATATATATAATCATAAATATTGGGTTCCCTCAGCATCCGCAGGGCTGGCGTCGATGTTTGGGCATCTTGTAGAAAGAAACAGTTGTTTAAATTGTGAAAATGGAAATGGTAGCCTAATCCCAGCCCAGTAAATTACAATGGGGAGCAAATGTGCTTTGCAAGGGATAAGACAAGTCTTGTCAGTCACACCCTAGTCGTGATAACAATACAATATGACCGATTACAGACTTTATTTAATTTCATGCCCAGTAATAACTGATAAATTTTCAAAAGTTTTGGAGTTGGCCAAAATTGTCGGTGTGATGATATAAGCACACGGATGAGATTTACAAATGGCTTGAAAGTGACCTGCTGTATAATTAAACAGTTCACGAGGTTGTCAGAACGAGTACTACTCACTCCCAGGCTTCTTTTAGCACCATTTTTTTTAAATGAAAATGGCCTCATTTTTGCCCTGAACTTTATTAAAAAAAAGAATTCAACACGTGTCACCACTAAAATAAACATTTTATCAGCTATGCAGATAAAATAGCGCTGTTTTTTTTTTATCCTGAAGATTACAGTGAAAAATGGTATGCTGTTTCCTTCATTCTTCAGCATTTCCCTTTCATTATGTTTGGTAGGGTGGCATCGATGCGGACTCACTGATGGAGGGGTTGATAATCCACTTCTCCTCTGCCCATGGGGGTCTGGGATGCCCTTCAACATGGCAGAGACTTCACGTGAATGCACAAACAATGGAGTAGCATATAAGGCGTGGTTTGGGACTGGTCCATCATGTGTGAAACGCTCAATCTGATCCCTGTCGGGGATGTCAGGCAAGACTGATTGTAAAGACCAATTTTTTTTTGGGGGGGGGGGGGGGGTTGCCCCTTTTCTTCCCAATTGTACTTGGCCAATTACCCCACTCTTGTGAGCCGTCCCGGTCGCTGCTCCACCCCCTCTGCCAATCCGGGGGAGGGGGGGGGCTGCCTCCTCCTATACATGTGGAGTCGCCAGCCACTTCTTTTCACCTAACAGTGAGGAGTTTTGCCAGGGGGACGTAGCACAAGGGAGGATCACGCCATTCCTCCCAGTTCCCCCTCCCTCCCGAACAGGTGCCCCGACCGACCAGAGGAGGCCCTAGTGCAGTGACCAGGACATATACCCACATCCAGCTTCCCACCTGCAGACATGGCCAACTGTGACTAGAGGGATGCCCGACCAAGCTGGAGGTAACACGGGGATTTGAACCAGCGATCCCCGTGTTGGTAGGCAACGGAATAGATCACCACGCCACCCAGATGCCCTTAAAAGACCAGTCTTGAGACATGAACAGCCTGCATTGGCAAAGACTAGTTGCCAGCTGTGTATGAGCATTTAGGTGCAGTGCAGGAGGTAATAACGATATGCCACTTAACAAAAGATTTTTTTAAACGGTGTTTAGTACAAGCTAAACCCCTAAAAAACCTGTACTGTCCTTAGAAGCAAATTTAGCCTGTTTTGCACATGGCGACCCACATCAATTACACACCCGGTGAGCACATCTTGTCTCAATCATTGGTTAGTGAAACACAGTAATGGTTCTTCCAGGAGGCAACAGGAACGGGTAACCTATAGCTCAATAACACTTCCTCTCTAATGTGCTCCGCTCCGCTGATTATCCCCAGTGATGAGACTATTACTCTTCTCCCATGGCAAAATTGATGGACAACAAATTGACTGCATAAACTAAACCTCACCAACCAATAAATAAAGCAGTGGTGTTCAGCCGGTTATTTTGGGAAATCATCTGGGGAGCATCAGTCCAGCGGGGGGAGAAAGGCTATCCGACTTGGTGGCAACTTCTTAACTTAGTCACCACAGTCCGTTTTCTGTAGCACACCCCCTTCTCCGTCTGAGTGAGCCTTCAACAGAATGGGCCTAATACACCGCTCTTCTCTAACAGACCACTTCAGATTCAAGAGATTTGTAGAGAATGAGAGTGTTAAAAGTGAAAAATTACTTAAGCATTACCTGTGAATTCATGAGAAGGCGTTGAAGTAATTCATATTCAGAGTCACTGGTTTAATACAATGAGTCATGAGAGGGCCCTGAATGGGTTTCCAGTTTTATAAGTCTGCACAGATGAACCCTTGAGGAGAGAATATCAGAAGTCACACTGTTTCTTTTTTTTCATGTTCCAATTTTGGAAAGAGATTTTAATGCAAATATCTTGAGTTTTTTTTGTGTGAGTACCTTTCCAGAATCATCTTTAATTGTCTCTTTGAAGATTCTTGTGACTAATTCTGTGAGATCGATATCTAAAGCAAATAACATATCCGACCGCTCAAGGCTTGAAATAAACCTGAGTATTTAGCCGTGAACATCAATGTTGGTGAATAATTTACAGCGCTCACTCAGGGTCTGTGCAAAAAAATGTATTAAAAGCATGATACCAAATTCAGTTGTTGCACTTGCAGCCAAGTTAAACTTGGCTGCAATGAAAAAAGAAAATCACCAAACATGTCTCTTGATCTAATTCATCCAAGATACATACAATTAGGGAAAACTCAACTTTACATAGAATGTAAAATTATTCCCAGGCTGAATTTCCCCGTCTTTTTTTCTTTCTTTCATAATGCATACCCACCATAATGCATTATGAAAGAAAAATAAAACATGCTATAGGCTTCCTGCCATTCTTTAGCTCCCGCTGGGCTTCTTGACTATTCTAACTAAGGGTGGTCCAACTGAGGCTGACTGGTCCTGATCACCTGTCAACCAAAACCTTGCAACTAGCTATCACTGGTCGTTGAGTCGGTATGAGATGGCGAGGGAGTGGAGTTAACTGCAAATGAACGTCGTTCTCATGTGATGATGCAATGCGGCAATGAATTGTGCATCCAAATGAACAGTGATGGGATATTTCCCCTCAATTTGCCATTGGCTTCCATTTTACTGAGCAAATGAGCACAAACAAATCCGTTCGCACCTTGGTCATCGTAGCATACTGAGCTCTGTGACCATAAAATTGGCTTGTTCATCTTGGAATCTTGAAAATAATGCATGTTGTTCTTACCAGCAGAAGGCAGCCACCAGCAAACAAACACCTAATCTTCAGGTTAATTGCAAACACGATTGCTCAGTGGTTAATTAAACTATGGAAGGTTTTAATAGCAACGATGGTAATCTTCAAATAGATGGGCCACACATAATGATAACATCCCCTCCTTAAGTATGAGCTCCAAAGACTTTTGATGGCTCACTTGTTGCACCATCGAATTTCAAAACCTACTTGTATCTGTATAATTGCAGGACAGTTGTAATTAAGAGATCTGTTAGTTCAGTAATTCCCTGTTTACCGTTTCAAAAGAGTGATGGTGAGTGGGGTCAGCAAGAAACTGATGAATACATCTCAATGCAATTTATTCTATTAATTGCTTTCCTTGCCTTTGTCACTGTGTGGGAACTCTATTAACCTTGAAGGACTTCTGAACCTCTGCAAAGGGTTAACAGAGATTAGACATTTTTGATAGAATCAGATTGAAACATCCATTATGTGGCATGCCTTCCCACTGTACGTAAGATTACTTCAAGGAGCATTTGAGATATTTAGATTGCTATCTCCCTCTTATGCACATTAGGATTCATGCCCTGTAGGGGAGATAGGGATGATGTTAAGGTTAATTTTGAAAGAGCGAAAGAGTTTAAAGTGATAAAAAAAAATGCTCAAAATGTTATGAGCCAAGATTCGTAAGAGTTTTGATTTGGCTTTTTTTTTAATGCGGGGAGTTTTTTAGTCAGTAGACAATAATTTTAGATTAATCTCTTAAGTGAAATGTCTAGGGTCAAGTGAAAAGATGAATTGCAATCAAATATTATGCTCAACATGAGAAACTTTCACAGAGAACTGACACTTCAAGGCCCAGAAGACACAGTGGTGCCAAATTGGATTGCTTGTGAAGTCGGAGTGTATATAGAGATTCTCTTTCATTAATTCAGCACATTCAGAGTACTCTTTGAGCAATCTTGCAAGGGAGTAGGGCAACAAAGGGGGTAATTGTTTTAAATGTTCAGTATCTTGCCAAATGGTGTCATACTCGCTGGCTGTGCCAGCTAGCACACTAGCTGCAACGGGTGCTGCGCACAGGGCAAATAGTCCTTAATCAGTTACCTATTAATTTGCATACTACTTCCTTCCATCGTCACTATAGATTCACTTTATATGTCATGTGATGTGACCCATTTGAAAACTTAGGAAGAAAAAAATCAAATACTTTTTCTCTTTACTCTGCTGGGTCCCTTCCTCTTGACAGAATTAATGTTTACACAGATGACAAAAATGTTGAAATAAATAAAAATACGTGGATTATGATAAGGTCAAAGGGTGCAGATGGGCTATTTTTTATATCCTTTCTTCTTCTTCTTTCAGCTTGTTCCCTGTTTCTCAGGGGTCACCACAGCGGACTTTATAGTTTCCATCGGTCCTGTGAGGGCACAGCATCAATGGCGGCCGTTGCTAACCCGGGCCTCAGCCGATCCCGTATTGAGCCTCGACCGATCCAGTATGTTCTTGCCAAGCCGCATAATGATTTGGCAAAATTTTACATCGGATGCCCATCCTGACACAAGCACTAACCCTATGGATGGGGGCACAGGTAAAGCGCTGGGTGCCATCCCAGTATTCATGGAATTGCGCCCATGCCAGTTGCAGATTTTTGTTTTTTTACATCCATTATGTATTAAAATTAGAAAACAAAATAAATGTGTGTATAATGTTCCCAACAATATCTATCTATCTACCTATTTATGTCTGTCTGTCGGTCTGTTGATCTAAAGGCAGACATAAGACTTAAAATAGAACTTTTCGTAAGCTCATTTCTTAGAGAAAAAAAAATACAGATGGGAGCCTCCTGTTAAGTCCCTTTAACCTTTCCTATCACTTTATGCACACTAAACCATTGGCCAAGTGGCAGTGATGGAAGATGAACAACCTATGCTGTGGACTTGTGATTATGAGTGATGATTTCAAAAGGTGGGACCAGTTTTACATAACTGGCCCATTATCTCTTTGGCCATCGTACTAAGGATATACACAAGACTGCAAAACTCGTTGGAAAATGTTTGAAATCTATGCCGTAAACTTTTCAAAATATTCTGAATCCTGAGCATCAGACAAATGTGTTGTCATTAGAATTAGCAGTTATTAGCAACTAGTACTGTAGTCAAGTCATTTGTATTTGTATAGCCCAATATCACAAAATACTGCAAAGTCTACTTGTCTGAAAAATCACAATTCAGATAGAGTATAGCGCATGAATTGAAGTTATCATCTTCAAATGAAAGAGAAACCACTTGAAAAGGACTAGCGGGACAGCATAATTTCACTCTGATTGCTTTTACTAAGGCAAAGTGGTGGGAGAGAGGAGAGAAGATAATAAACCTAATAAGAATAATAATAAACTTTATTTGTATAGCACTTTTTGAAACGGGGTTAAAAAGTGCTTCATAGAACAGAATAAAACATGGGTAAAAATGACAAAAAAAACAACATTGTAAGAGAATAAAATAAAAAGCACTAACAAATAACACCATAAAATAGGAGCAAACAGGATGATGGGAAAGGGAAAGATGGCATTAGAAAATTGAAAAACTGAGAAACGGACAGAAGAGACCAATAACAAAGCGTGGTGTTAAGGAAAAACACTTGCATTTGACTGACTGTGTGACTCAAAATTAGGATTTAAAAGGATGCTAAAGAATCGGAACGATTTCATTTGCAATATTGAGTCAGATATTGATTTTTGATTACAACCAGGAAGTTTGTGTTTCTCAGTGTGCAACAGAGTTAACTTGTTACTGAGGGTCCTGTTTTGCTTTCCCTCAGCACCAAGCTAGCAACAACCATGTCCTCCGAAGATACCCCATTCCTTACATTGCAAAAAAATCATCATTACACACCATTACTACTTCCATCACGTGTTTACATTACTTGCAGATGTGCACACACATACACACACACGTAACATTTTTGTAATCATATATTTCCACAGGTTTTTTTTTGTACCCCCCCCTTTTTTTTCTCCCCATTTGTACTTGGCCAATTACCCCACTCTTCCGAGTCGTCCTGGTCACTGCTCCACCCCCTCTGCCGATCCGGGGAGGGCTGCAGACTATCACATGCCTCCTCTGATACATGTGGAGTCGCCAGCCGCTTCTTTTTGCCTGACAGTTGAGGAGTTTCTCCAGGGGGATGTAGTGCGTGGGAGGATCACGCTATTCCCCCCCAGTTCCCCCTCCCCCCTGAACAGGTGCCCTGGCTAACCAGAGGAGGTGCTAGTGCAGCGACCTGGACACATACCCACATCTGACTTCCCACCCGCAGGCACGACCAATTGTGTCTGTAGGGACGCCCGGCCAAGCTGGAGGTAACACAGGGATTCGAACTGGCGATCCCCATGTTGGCAGGCAGTGGAATAGACCGCTACGCTACCCAGACACCCATTATATTTCCACAGATTGAATAAGAATTCTGTTCACTCCTGCTGTATTTTTTATCTATGACATATTTGCACACGATTAATAATATCACAGGTCTTTTTTAAGAGACACCAAGACCACAGTGACCAGGAGGTCCTCCACGACTGATGTAGGTCTCCCCGGGTGTACCGCTTACATAAGGTTTATTGTTCTCTTCTCATTTTTCCTGATCAGTAATTATGAAGTGTTTGGGGCACAGGTTGGCAGAGACAATGTTAAGGAGTTACAGTTGACTTCTGTTGCGTACAAGGAAGTTGTGACACGACCTTTGTTAAGCTTTACTTGTGTTCTGTTCAAATGGTTGATAATTGGGAAGGAGATGGTGTTGCAATTTTTAATTGGATCAATGTTGAAGGTTTTGAAACACGGCGTTGGCATTTATTTGTATTCACATCGTGTGAGACTGACCACTATCAGCTGTTGACGTGAAACAATTATGAACGCTGTTACCCTCAGTGAGGGGAATTCTTCACTGAGCTGTGATAGCGTATTTGACCTGGGGAAAATTTGCCGTTGCTGTAGTGGAAATTATGTCAATATGCTCTTGATTTCTCATTAGATGCTCCATTTGTCGCATGGGTGATGAATCACTTATTGATCGTAGTGTGTAGATGGCGGTTGTCAAAATGGACTGCACAAATGATTCTGCTACGTAACGCAACAGTGACCATGACACCCACCACGGTGGGTGTATGCCCCCACTCGGTTTCGGTCTCCCATGGTGTAATCAGTTACAATTATGTAGAAGCATCAATTAAGCCAAATGCCATTTTGAACACTTTCCCAGCAGCATAGTCCAGAACTTAGTTTGGGATTCAATCAGTTTGGCATGATGTCATGCATAATGGATTCATGTTTCTTAAATTGCCTTATTCACAAACTACGGCATTTTTCTTTCACTATTGGGCATTTGCATCACGTAATGCTGAAAATCATGAGTCACTGTCTGTGGTGGCAAGTCACATCACTGAATTATAGTGAACACAAGAAGAAATGCAACACCTGGCAACTTACATTAAAAATGGGCGCTAGTGCAGCGACCAGGACACATACCCACATCCGGCTTCCAGCACGCAGACACGGCCAATTGTGTCTGTGGGGACGCCCAACCAAGCCGGAGGTAACAAGGGGATTCGAACTGGTGATCCCCGTGTTGGTCAGCAACGGAATAGACTGCTACAGAACATACTTTTTGACTGGTCGGAATATATCTCTATTAAATCAATGATGATGTTACTGATCACCTTCAAATTGATTGGTTGAGTTGTTTAACAAATCATTGACAATAGCCGATGCGACAGCTAGGCACTAGTTTTGAATACATCACCTAACCCTTTATACAGCGCATATAACCTACCTGCAGCCCAGTGCTGCTTCTCCCTGCCTCGCCCTCCCTTTCTTCCATAGGCACCTCCACCTCATCTTATCTCTGGTAGGAAAGAGTTGACACGAACAAGGTATAGAATAATGCTGATGGAAAAGCTGCAGCCATATTGAAATCATGCTGGTTGTATTATTGTTAGTGTACTTTATTTCTAATTCAACCATGTTCACTTCTTATCATGTTCACTCATTCCCAAGATTAAGATTTAGGATAAAGATTAAGATATACTATATTAATCCCCGTGGAGAAATTCATCCTTTGCATTTAACCGGTCCCAAGCCCGGATAAATGGGGAGGGTTGCGTCGGGAAGGGCATCTGGTGTAAAACCTTTGCCAAATCAAATATCCATCCATCCATTATCCAAACTGCTTATCCTACTCTCAGGGTTGTGGGGATGCTGGAGCCTATCCCAGCAGTCATTGGGCGGCAGGCAACAAGACACCCTGGACAGGTCGCCAGGCCATCACAGGGCTGACACACACACACCACATTCACACCTAGGGACAATTTAGTATGGTCGATTCACCTGACCTACATGTCTTTGGCCTGTGGGAGGAAACCGGAAAAAAAAAATCAAATCAAATCAAATATGCGGATCATAAAGCAGATTTCCCTACCAAATCGGTCAAGGCCCGGGTTACCAATGACCGCCACCGATACTGTTGGACAGTAGGGTGCCAGTGGAAACTATGCTACTGTTGGGCGAAAGAGAAGGAGAGAGGGAAGGCATGTCCAGAGGCAGTGGGAGAAGGGGAAGGGTAAGAGTGTGGAGGTGAGAGTCCTAACTTTGAATGTTGGCACTGTAACTGGTAAAAAGAGAGCTGGCTGATATGATGGAGAGAAGGAAGCTAAATATACTGTGTGTGTGCAAGAGACCCGGTGGAAGGGGAGTAGGCCAGGCGCATTGGAGGTGGGTTCAAATTCCTCTACCATGGTGCGATTGGGAGGAGAAATGACTCGGGGCTCTGTGCCTGCTGACCAGCGTCCATGGGCTATTTTTTAGCCCTTCCTGAGCGGGAGCGGAAGCGGAAGTGGAAGCTTCGCAGCAAACGGAAGTCAGACTTCGGACATTAGAAGTAAGCAGTTTGTTGTAATTTTCTTCTTGTTTTGCGTAATTTTTTTGCCATTTTCACCTGTTTTTTCTAGTGTGCCATGGTGTACATAAAACATTGCTGCTATGGGGAATGGAATAGTGACTCCGGATACGTGGATAGTCCACGTATGGTGGGTGTACGGTTCCTTAATTTCCTGAAACCCAAGCAGCAGCTGGAGAAGTGTTTACGTTGGATCCGAGCTTGATCCTGAAATGAATAGCCAGTACACCGCCAGCTCAAATCTCAGCGTAAACAAAAGCTTCACTAAGAAACTCGGCCAGAAAAATCTGTGTTCAAGACGTACGTGCATCAAATCACATGTATTATGGAAGTCACACATAATCTAAACCAATACACGGTGTCTTCCTTTATGTCTGGTGCAAAGGAGAATTTGCTCTTCATTTGGCTATATTCTACAAAAGTTCAGATTTTAAATCAAAACATTTCATATGTGGTTAAAGTACAGATTTTCAGCTTTTATTAAAAGGGTGTTTGTATAAATATCAGGTTCACATCCATGGATGAATTACATGGAATCTATTTAATTTTTTTTAATTTACTAATTCTTTTACATATTTTCATTTTTATTTTATCATCATTCTCTATCTCTGTATCCATAATACGGGGTGTGGGAGTCATGCTAAAAATCCTATCTTTATGTGGGAGGGTATAGTGGTGTGTGTGTACAGTGAATGATAAATGTAAGATGTATAGCTTACTGTGGCCTTGTGTTATGTTTGTCTCTCTTGTTATACTGTAAACATGGAAAATGAATAAACAGGATTTTCGAAAATAAATAAATAAATGTCTGATTCACCATTTAGAAACTAACACTTTTTTAAAAATATAGTCCCAGTATTTCAGACCGCTTAAATTATTGGCACAAGTTAACATTATAAAAAAATCATAAAAGCGGATAAAACAAGTCCAGTAATTTAACTGTAATCAGGTGTTCATAAAACCATGAGCGGGGGGTGGGGTGCAATCGGTACTTTGTCCTGGTGCTCCCTGGCCAGTCCGCTACTGACAGGATTCAATAATAGAAGCTAAACACTGAAAAGCTGTGCTTTAACCTCATATGAAATTGTTTGATTTCAATTCTGAATGTATGTAGTAGCCTACATAGCCAAATGATGAGAAAATGGGAAACCTTATGCTGTGTGACAGCTGACACACCCCCTCAACTAACTGGTCAATCAACTCCTGCTTTTTTCCTGTCCTCGGCAGTCCACGACACTGCAACCATCTTTTTAGTCGCAGGTTACTGTGCACCTCAATCTCCGATGTAAACTTTGCACCGGGAGCATCTTTCGGGGTTAATATCAGATTTATGGCAGCATATACGTGAGTTGGTGCTGTAAACACGGCCATGCTGTACTGTCTAACATGCTCCGCATGTCTGACTTCCTGTGACGCGTCCATAGCGACAGTGATGCTGTGACATCACTCGGACGCTGCCCCATTACAGGCGTGCGAACGAGTATTGCTGCATCCAGCTGTCATTGCTGCCCACTCCCTTGAACCAGCAACAGTGTACCATCCCCCCAGAACTGTAAAACATCTCCCAACCAACTATGTACGACTAATACCTATACCAAAGAATGTTGAATCAGTTCATCTCGATACAACATATATTGACAGATATGCTTCATCACTCAACTAAGTGACATCTTCAGTCTAAACTCACTGCAGGTATCACCACCCTTATAATACAGTACAGTTGCATAACGAATGAAACCAACGACCAGTTTTATTTGCAAGTATGGGTTTGACTATTAGAGTCTCAATGGCACAGAGGATTAAGGAATGTTCTAATCACAGCACTGTAAAATGGCGACAGATGCATAACGACCGACATGTGCAAGTATGGGTGTGACCATTAACTAGAGTTTCAATGGATATGTGCACTGTTCACAGAGGATTTTGGAATGTTTTCAATCACAGCATTGTAAGACGGTGATAGATGTACTCTTAGCGCGCCCCCCCGGTGCAGGGATGATCGTTCCCTCTTACATAGATGGCCTCTTTGGCTCCCCGTTCAAACCAGCGTTCCTCCCTATCAAGGATGTGCACATCCTCATCCCTGAAAAGAGTGGCCACTGGCCTGTAGATGGGTGTAGACTTTGGAGTCCTGGCCTGATATGTTAGCGCTCCTGTGTTATGCCATTCTTTTGGCCAGCATCTGTTTAGTTTCCCCAATGTTTTAGTCACCTCAATCCTCCTGGCACTTAACCGCATACACTATATTACTCTGTTTGTGCCATGGGACCTGATTCTTGGTGGGGTGGACCAACTTCTGGCTCAGCTTGTTTTGGGGTTTGAAAGCAACTGAGGCATGTGTTCAGGGAATATGCATCTCAGCTTTTCTGATGCTCCTGCCATATACAGACTCACCACTCGTTTATGCTTAGGCAGCTGTTGTC
Source organism: Lampris incognitus (assembly GCF_029633865.1). NCBI lineage: Eukaryota > Metazoa > Chordata > Actinopteri > Lampriformes > Lampridae > Lampris > Lampris incognitus. The sequence goes on from NC_079211.1 coordinate 19,146,846, forward strand.
CTTCTCCTGCCTTTGATTGGCTGGTTCACTGTCTGGGCGTCTCCCTGGCTTCGACAAATGCCCAGTTAGGATAAACGCACTTAACCAGGGCCTGTGTAATGTGGGATTCCTGCCCTTCCCCGGCCACTGTGTCGGTGGGGACGTTGTCAGCTCGGTGGTAAAGTGTCCTTGTTGCGACCCTCGGTCTGGAGAGGGTGCAACTATTAGTGTACTGAGTAACAGTGAGGTGAGGGTGCAACACAGTGAGACAAACGTATAGATATAATAAAATAAATATATTTATTAACAATGACAGGACAAGGGAACCGAACGGTTGCCAAAACAAACTATTAACAAAAGTAACCCACCCTTGACAGTGCTGAAAAGCACCAAACCTAAAGACAAAAAGGTGGCAACCGCTGCTAACCTAGTGTGTCTAACAGAGGTAAGCTACGTGATGGGGTGTTTGCCCATGGGCATCTTACCTTGATCCCCTCGCCCAAAAGAGCTAAACAACTAAACATAACTCAAAATAGTCACAATGCAAACTAAACCAAAAACGGGCCAGACGTTACAAACACAAGTAACTACATCACACAAACTAAACTAGCTGGCCGGTGAACTGAAGACATGTGGGGGTTTAAATAGGAGACTGCACAGCTGATGAAAATTGGATGATTCGTTGACCGGTTGATTAGGTGATGAGGAGCACCTGGCAGATACCTGAATGTAGAGTCAGAGTGATACAGGAGGCAACACAAAACTATACGGACACACCCGTGGCCGTAACACCCCCACCCATAAAAACAAGCCCCTACAGGCTTGTTAACAAAACAAAAACCCCACAAGAACCAAAACAAGACAATGTGCTACTTAACAGCAACATGTGACCAAACAAAACGGTGGAGCACCTCAGCCACAACAAGTAGCGCCGCTACATCCAAAATGTGACCCAAATATGGCCAGCACCTTCCCACCAACACATGGTCACCTACCAAGTGGCCCTCAACCACAACAAGTTACTGACAGACAACACAAAGTAGCACACACACCGTCACGGTGGCGACCCACGCTAAATGACGTAGCTGCGTTCGACCCGCAGGTGAACCAGCTACAACTAGTGACCACACCTCGGTCACCGTGGCGACCCACGCCAAATGACGTAGCTGCGTTCGACCCGCAGGTGAGCCAGCTACAACTCGTGACCACACCTCGGTCACCGTGGCGACCCACGCCAAGTGACGTAGCTGCGTTCGACCCGCAGGTGAACCAGCTACAACTCGTGACCACAGTCACAACACAAGGTGTGCCAGCGTGGACCAGCTGGTGGTGGAAGCAAAGAGCGCAGCGCGCCCCGCACTCATAGCCTTAAAGGTCTACCGTCCGCAACTCCCCTCCAGCCTCTCTGCCACAAATCCCGCCCCCCAAATCTCCCACTGGAGACCTGACTCAGCCTGCCTCTCAGGCGGGCGTCAGCACCCACGCCAAGTGCAACACAGGGGACCAGGGATCGAACCACAACAGCCTGGCCGGCAGCTCCGCCCTAGCATCGGACCTCGTCCGCGTCGGCACGAAGCTCTACCACCAGAACCAACACCATGGCAGAGGATGAAAGGAAGTGGACCAGCAGCCACGGCCGTACCCACCACCAAACCAAGAACACACCAACAACACTAAACAATAATGAACACTGTGCTCAACACCACCCAACACCGAACGCTAACACAGCACACTACAGGAAACAGCAACTAGCCAGACCAAAGCCACCAATATCCCGGACGAGCCCCCATTTGTTACGACCCTCGGTCTGGAGAGGGTGCAACTATTAGTGTACCGAGTAACAGTGAGGTGAGGGTGCAACACAGTGAGACATAAACGTATAGATATAATAAAATAAATATATTTATTAACAATGACAGGACAAGGGAACCGAGCGGTTGCCAAAACAAACTATTAACAAAAGTAACCCACCCTTGACAGTGCTGAAAAGCACCAAACCTAAAGACAAAAAGGTGGCAACCGCTGCTAACCTAGTGTGTCTAACAGAGGTAAGCTACGTGATGGGGGTGTTTGCCCATGGGCATCTTACCTTGATCCCCTCGCCCAAAAGAGCTAAACAACTAAACATAACTCAAAATAGTCACAATGCAAACTAAACCAAAAACGGGCCAGACGTTACAAACACAAAGTAACTACATCACACAAACTAAACTAGCTGGCCCGGTGAACTGAAGACATGTGGGGGTTTAAATGGGAGACTGCACAGCTGATGAAAATTGGATGATTCGTTGACCGGTTGATTAGGTGATGAGGAGCACCTGGCAGATACCTGAATGTAGAGTCAGAGTGATACAGGAGGCAACACAAAACTATACGGACACACCCGTGGCCGTAACAGTCCTGATGACTCCTAGTTTGTGCTCCAGTGGATGATGAGGGTCAAACCTTGAGTGCTGATCAGTATGTGTTGGTTTACAGTAAACATCAACATCCTCTGGCCATTGAAACTCTAGTTAATGGTCACACCCATATTTGCATATGAAACCGGTTGTTGGTTTCAGTCATTATGCAACTGTATTGTTTATAAGGGTGGGGATACCCACAGTCAATTTAGACTGAAGATGTCACTTAGTTGAGTGATGAAACGTATCTGTCAATAAACTTGTATCCAGATGAACTGATCCAACCTTCTTTGAACCTGAACACACTACAATATGAATATATCAGTGACTGCATCACTTTCCTGCATGCCCAGTTGAATAATCAGCTGTGACCAAAGATCCTTTAGCGCTGAGATCAACCAGCAGCAGGGATATATGAGGCTATATACATCAGAAGGCAATAGTGAGTGCCAAACAGAGCTGAATGAATGGGGTCAATAGCACTAACCAATTCTACATAATGTTTTAATCAGCTTGGTTTTGTCCATTCCCGGATCTCAGCGTGAAGATTCGTCATCCCCTCAACTTTCGTTCAAGTTGGTCTTGTAGTGTCTGAGAAATCGCATGTGACAGATGAATGAACAGACAGAGACGGATACTTAGTCTCTCCCTGGTCGTCCTGATCATGGGAGACAACTAGCTGATTCATCCTCTCTCCATCTCACTTTTGAAAAGTTATTTTGTTACACACGTGACATCAGCATATGGTAATAGATAAATGATAACAAGTCCAGTTTGATGGTTTTTCCTTGAGAAGAGTGTAATTTGCTCTTAACTGGGTAGGGCACTTCTCAGAGACAAGCTCCATTGCAATTGACCGATCTAAGGCACATTTGTCCTTTCATTCACCTTTCTGACTCTTCCTCTTCTCCCTGACAGCAAAACTCCTGTCTGCTGTTTGTTCAAGGACTTGTGTATTACATTAGTACGATAAGGGGGTGACCTAAGGCTCCGGAGCATTGATTTTCCAGACTTTACTTCTTGACTGCATAAAAGCTTTCTCATGTATGATATAGAGGCAACCAAGGAATAGCATTCATTATTAACAGTCAAACATTCTAAATCTCCACAAGGGTTGAGAAATGACTTGCCAGTGTTGGTTGGAGTGGCTTAACTTCCAGATTGAATAGAGAGTAATGAAAAATATTGAATGTAGCAAGAAATAATTTGCGTTAAAATGTGATATATTCGACGTGGAAATATGTATACATGGAATCTTGTGTATTTTTTTATTTTTTTAACAGTTTGAAACCGGCTCTCTCCATACTTGGCAACGCTTCTCTAATTCCATTTACTGAATCACTTGGCGAATTGGATTACCAGATCCCAGTGGTATTGAGGGAGCAAACTCAGTTCACTCTAAAACTCCTGTACTTCACGCTAGTGAAATTCTCTACAGGTTTTGGTAGTAATGGATTACATGTAATTTGGATTACATAATCAGATTACAAAAAAATAAGCAACTATAATAAAATGAACTGATTCAACTTTCTGTGATTATAATAAGCCCAGGTTACATTTAAAATGGTTAGATTGTCAAGGATTCGTTGAATACAGTATTATTACTTCTTTAAAATATGGCAATTCTAAAATTATGAAACATTTTTCATTATAACCGATGTGCTATAAACTCACAAAAAGCACATCTGACATTCAGGGTTTCTTAGGCAAGTGCTTCACTTTGTGGTAGTGATGGGCAAAGCAGTTCTTTACAGTGTACTGGATCAGTAGATTCAGTTCATTGGAAAGATTTGTTCACCGAATCGTTCAGTGCTTGAGTGGAGCTCTGACTGCGTAGTCCCACTAACTGAACTGAAAAATGGCCAAACATTTTGAACAAGTGCTCCTCTTGCATTAGGATAGCAAACTTCTTCCTGTGGCCTTTGATTAAAAAAAAAAAACATCAGCAACAAAAACTTACACTAAAGGAAACAATACAGTACACCTGTAGACATTTATGCCAGCATGTTTTTGTAAGAGTAATTTGATTTGACCAGTTCTAAATGCCGAATATGTTCTACTGTATATCAAAGTAAATTACTCCTCTCGGGTTGCCAGATTTTTTAACGGTGACTTCACTATTTTTTTTCCTGTTTTTTTAATGATGATTTATGGATGATGAAGTTTTTATTCCTTTTTATTTACATAATGGAAGATGAACATTTTGAGTAAGTGCTCCTCATGCATTACAAGAGGGAAGTCCTCCATGTGGCCTTTGATTAAAAAAAAAACAGCAGCAATAAAAACTTACACAAAGGAAACAGCATCCCACTTATTGTAGAATACACACAGTACACTTGTAGTTCGTGCCAGTACTGTTTTCTGAGGGTAATTTAATTTGACCAACTGTGACTGCCGAATATGCAAAATGCATTTTATTTGAATTGAAAATGTTTTGAGGTGTTTAAAGAGAACAAAAAAAAAACATTTGTGGAACTCACATTTTTGTGGCTGCATCCAATTTTTTAGTATAAGGTGCGATATTTTCAGTGTGTGATTTTGAAGTAATACAAAAGTATTAGGATTAGATTACATTTTTTGTAATACAATGGTTTATGTTACTAATTACGAAAAGTGCCACGTAATTTGTATTTAGTAACTGACTACATTTCAAAGTAATCAGAGCCAACCCTATTTCTCTATATCTTGGATTTTTTTTTTCATGTTAGCAGTGCTGAATTATTCTGAAGGAAAAATGTGTTCAAAAGTGTTCCTTTGGAAACCAATTTATGTATTTTTGATATCTTACCATTTGAATTTTCTCTTATTTTTATTACGCTTATGGTGGAGTCATCTAAAATGGGCCATCATGTAAAATGGGCCAGATAAAGTTGTTGATTGTGGTAAGGTTGCCATAGCCCTTTAAAATCATACAGTTGACATGTAACAATAGTTTTGATTGGTCTGAGGTTACTAAGGGGGGTGGGGCAGAGTGAAACATGAAGTATGTCAGAGAGATCGTATGGTAAATGAGGTGGCATAGCAAATTTCACTCATCACTAAGCAATTATAAGGAAGCTTACCAACAAAGCAAAATGTTTATGAACAATGGTTTGGCAGGCTCTTTCAAATAAAAAAGAAAAAAATGAAATTTAAAATAAACAAAGTCAATTTAGGTACTGGCCCCCTTTATTTTTTACTGGTCCGTTTTGGCTAAAATGGGCCATGATTTTCAGGTAAAATGGGTCACATATGCACACCCTCTTACACAGAAGTTACACAGAAATTGAGGGCACAAAACAGGTTCATAGGTCTCGATATGTATCCATGCAAAATCTTTTTTTTTCTCCCCAATTGTACTTGGCCAATTACCCCACTCTGCCGAGCTGTGCCGGTCACTACTTCACCCCCTCTGCCAATCCGGAGAGGGCTGCAGACTACCACATGCCTCCTCCGATACATGCGGAGTCGCCAGCCACTTCTTTTCACCTGACAGTGAGGAGTTTCGCCAGGGGGATGTAGTGCATGAGAGGATCATGCTATTTCCCCAAGCCCCCCCCCCCCACCCGAACAGGCGCCCCAACCGTCCAGAGAAGGCTCTAGTGCAACGATCAATACACATACGCACATCCGGAGTCCCACCTGCAGACATGGCCAATTGTTTCTTTAGGGATGCCCGACCATACTAAATCAATACTAATCGGCCATACTAAATTGTCTCTAGGTGTGAATGTGGTGGCCCTGTGATGGCCTGGTGGCCTGTCCAGGGTGTCTCCCCGCCTGCCACCAATGACTGCTGGGATAGGCTCCAGCATCCCTGCGACCCTGTGTAGGATAAGCGGTTTGGATAATGGATGGATGGATGGGATGCCCGACCAAGCCGGAGGTAACATGGAGATTCCAATCGGGATCCCCATGTTGGTAGGCAACGGAATAGACTGCTACGCTACCCCGACGCCCTCCATGCAAAATTTTAACAATCTTTTTTAAAATCACATGTTGCAGACAGTATGGCAGGAGGACAGGCAGAAAAGGGACTAAGAGAGAGAAGAATAGAGAAGAGAAAAAGACAAAGAAAGGAAGGAAGATGTCAGTACAACCAGTTGAGAAAGGACAGAATGAAGGGTGTCATTAATGAATACCAGGAGATAGGTGAGAGTGGGCATCACTTTTTAGTAATGGCTTGGAACATTCCAAAGACCACTTTGCAAAGGTGCATTAGTGGCAAAGTTGCTGGCGCTGGCTATGCATCTGGGAGGAAGCACTACTTGCCAGAAGAATCTGAGAAAGAACTGGCCAGTCATATCAAGCTCCTCTCCAAAAGAGGTTTCCCCCTTACCAAAAGAGGTCTATGGTATGGCATTTAATTATGCAAAGGCCAATAATACCAAAGGCTTCTCGGAAGTAAAAGGAAATGCTGGGTATTACTGGTTTCAATTTTTAAAAAAAATGGAATCTAGACCTCAGCATTAAGAAACCAGAGGCTAATTTAGCAGCAAGAGAAGCAGGGCTGAACCCTCAGGTGGTAGGAAAATGGAAATAGTATGAAGACCTGCTGGAGGAACTTGAAATCAAAGATGTTCCATCACATGTTTGGAATTGTGACGAGTCTGCTCCATGCGTGTGGTGAAGGAGGAGGGTAAGCCCTGTGTAGAGGTAACTGCTAGGGAGAAAGGAGAGACCATGACAGTACTTGCAGCCTTCAATGCAGCAGGAACATTTAGTCGCACAATGATCATCTTTAAAGGGAAGCAACTAAAGTGCAAGTGGCTTTATGGTTGCCCAGAAAATGTTGCCGTTAGGGTCTCTGGATAAACAGTGACCTGTTTCTAGAGTTTGATCAGCTTTTTACGTTCAGTTCATTTAAATGACCCGCCAAGCTTTGTTTGGAACTATTCGGCGGCTACATGAACCACATGACCCTCTCGCGTTCTGATCCCTCATTGATGCAACTCTCTCTTTCTAGGGCTCTGGCCATGTCTACAATTTGGACTTCATACAACTGATGCAAGCTAAAAATGTGCATGTGATAGCCTATCCATCTGACACCACACGTGTCCTCCAGCCTGCTGACAAAGCACTTTTCAAAATTTTGAAACACAGTCGGTATGAGGAGGGGCAGAAGTGGGCAAGGAAAATGGCAGGACAGAAGCTCCCTAAAACAGAGTTCTCTCTGTTTTGCCAGGTGTGGCAGAAGACTTTGACAGTTGAAAATGCCCAGGCTGGATTCAAGGGCACAGGGATGTTCCCTGTTTAAAAGCAAATAATCCCTGATGACGTGTATGCATGAAGCATCACGACAAAGAGGGCGGAGCTACCCACAGTAACTGAGCTTCCCATGGTCGAGGATGCACCAATCTAGACTTTCAGTGAGTATGTGGTCTCTGAAGAAGTGATCATCCCATCTCAGGAGGACATGGAGAGGTCTTCATTCCATGTCTTCATTCCTGAGCAAGACAACTCAAACCATCAGGAGCATGATGAACAACTCTCATCTTTCGGGTCTTCTATAGAGGTCGGCACAAGACCCGTCACTTTCAGTGACCTAATACCCATTACAAAACGGGAAAAGAGAAGGCGCCTCAGAACAAGGGCCAAGCCCCTCGCCTACCAGTTAACAAGCATAGACCACATCACTTAGATTCCTACCAAGAAGGACAAAAAACAACCAAAGGGAAAAGAAAAAGGGCAAAAGAGCACAAAGCAAAAGCTGCGCATACCCCTGCACGGCATGCCAGAGAGTGTATGGTGATGTGAATGACCCAAAGGCCACAGAGGACTGGGTGTGCTGTTGTCAGTACAACTCATGGTACCAGGAGAGCTGTGGAGAGGATAATGGCCTCTGTGATGTTGATGTTTACATCTGCAAAGACTGTGTTTGAAGGGAATGCAGGACAAGACCTAACAGGACCTGACTAGAGGAGATGTTAAGACCTACAGGAAATGTTTATGCGTTTTTGTTTTTGTTTTTTTGTTTTTTTGGTCAAAGATATTCTGATTTTTAACAAAAGGTTTGACAAATGTGACACAAGCATGCACCTACACACACACATCTACTCACAATCCCACAAAGACACACACACACACACACACAAACACATGTACAAAAAACAGACACAAAGACCCACACACACACACACACACACACAAACACATGTACAAAAAACAGACACAAAGACCCACACACACACACACACACACACAGCTATACAGTCCCAGAGGGACATGCATGCACGTATACAAGACAGACACAAAGACGCCAATGCACAGAAATACACACACCCATACAACATGTTCATTTTTAAAAGCATTTTTCAATGAAATATTTGTTCAACTTTTTATTGCGTGAATTGTATTTACGGTGTAGTTACTATAGCACACCAACGACGATAGTTTGTATCAATTCACTGTTAAAATCAAGATGATTTCAGCTGAAATGACTGTGTTGTTCTCTCTTTATATCGGCCCAGTTTAACTGAATATTGTGTCATAGTTCAAGAGGGAACCCAACGATACTCTAACTCTCATAATTCCAAAACAATTATACTTTTTCACATGTTTTAACAAATAAATATTTAAGAGACCCATGCGAATTTAAAAAAATATCATTAGATCTCATGCATAGCTTATTTGATGGTCTTATAAATCATTTACCAAAAAGTGGCCCATTTTAGCTGACTCCACCTATATGCTGCTTATTTATATATTTATGTAAGGCACGTAAGCCCCTGGCCTTTATCCCATACTTGTCCATCACCACATCTCAGAAGATTATGTATTTTATGCAAGACTATGGGGTAATGTGTTTCAGTGAGTAATTCTTTTAGCATTGTAATCTAGAATGATGTGGGGGGGTGGGGGTGGGTCAACGTGCTATATTTATCTTGTGCTTTGCTGGTAACATGGTGCTTTAGTAGCAGCAGGTACAGGATAGCCTTGGTTAATAAGTTATATTTAATCAGGAATCAGGAACACTTTATTTGTCATTTCAATTAAACGAAATGTCATTTCCCCCAGCCCACAGCAGTGCAACACAAAGACAAAAACTCATATCCAAAAACTATAAGCACACATATATCCAAACTAGAACACAAATATCCAAACTAACACATATATCTAAACTAGAACACATATATCCAAACTAACACATATATCCAAACTAGAACACAAATATCCAAACTAACACATATATCCAAACTAGAACACAAATATCCAAACTAACACATATATCCAAACTAGAACACATACAGTGCATCCGGAAAGTATTCACACCCCTTCACTTTCCCCACATTTTGTTATGTTACAGCCTTATTCCAAAATGGATTAAATTCCTTTTTTTTTCTCATCAATCTACACACAATACCCCATAATGACAAAGTGAAAAGGGTTTGTAGAAATTTTTGCAAATTTATTAAAAATAAAAATCTGAAATATTGCATGTACATAAGTATTCACACCCTTTGCTATAACACTCAAAATTGAGCTCAGGTTCATCCTTTTTCCACTGATCATCCTTGAGATGTTTCTCCATCTTGATTGGAGTCCACCCGTAGTAAATTCAATTGATTGGACATGATTTGGAAAGGCACACATCTGTCTATATAAGGTCCCACTGTTGACAGTGCATGTCAGAGCAGAAACCAAGCCATGAAGTCAAAGGAATTGTCTGTTGACTTCCAAAACAGGATTGTATCGAGGCACAGATCTGGGGAAGGGTACAACAAAATTTCTACACCTGTGAAGGTCCCGAAGAGCACAGTGGTCTCCATCATTCATAAATGGAAGAAGTTTGGATCCACCAGGACTCTTCCTAGAGCTGGCCGCCCAGCCAAACTGAGCAATCAGGGGAGAAGGGCCTTGGTCAGGGAGGTAACCAAGAACCCGATGGTCACTCTGACAGAGCTCCAGCATTCCTCTGTGGAGATGGGAGAACCTTCCAGAAGGACAACCATCTCTGCAGCACTCCACCAATCAGGCCTTTATGGTAGAGTGGCCAGACGGAAGCCTCTGCTCAGTAAAAGGCACATGACAGCCCGCTTGGAGTTAAAACCTGCTCCAGAGCGCTCAGGACCTCAGCATGGGGCGAAGGTTTACCTTTCAACACGACAACGACCCTAAGCACACAGCCAAGACAACGAAGAAGTAGCTTCGGGACAAGTCTGGGAATGTCCTTGAGTGGCCCAGCCAGAGCCAAGACTTGAACCCCATTGAACGTCTCTGGAAAGACCTGAAAATAGCTGTGCAGCGACGCTCCCCATCTAACCTTACAGAGCTTGAGAGGATCTGCAGAGAAGAATGGGAGAAATACCCCAAATATAGGTGTGCCAAGCTTGTACCTTCATACCCAAGAAGACTTGAGGCTGTAATCGCTGCCAAGGGTGCCTCAACCAAGCACTGAGTAGAGGGTGTGAATATTTATGTACATGCAATATTTCAGTTTTTTATTTCTAATACATTTGCAAAAATTTCTACAAAACCTTTTTCGCTTTGTCATTATGAGATATTGTATGTAGATTGATGAGAAAAAAATGAATTTAATCAATTTTGGAATAAGGCTGTAACATAACAAAATGTGGGGAAAGTGAAGGGGTGTGAATACTTTCCAGATGCACTGTATATCCAAACTAACACATATATCCAAACTAGAACACATATATCCAAACTAACACATATATCCAAACTTAACTAAATAAATAATTCATTCATTCATTCAACTAAGAACACATATATCCAAAATAAGATCATATAGTATATCCAAACTAAACACACATCCAAACTAGGCAACAACAAAAAAAAAATCACTGTTCAAGAGAGCGAACGCCAGCCAGGATGACTGTCAGAACTGCTGGTCTGCATGGGCTAACAGTTAGCTTAGCCTGCTCCGTTTCCGCGTCCTGTCAGACTGCACTCGGTGTTTCCTCTTTGGGCGCAGCTCCAGGCAGGGCCGTGGTCCCTGAGCCCACAGGACACAGCAGACCAAGCTCTCCCAGCCGATCTAGCGCCAGCTCTCCCAGCTATCAAACGAAGACACAAACTTAAGACACAGATGTGGACAAAGACACTGCGTGGACAGCACTGGGTGAGGTTGCTACAAACGTGAGTTCACGCCGCCATCTTCCCACACTGGAATCATTGTCATTATTGTCATGTGCTTAATTCACTCAGTCTCAAAGTGGCAATCTTGAAGATTTTGGTTGCGTTCTCTTTTGGCCTACACTTCCCTGGAGTCATTTTGAAAGCACTAACTAGTTTGTCCACCACAAAAGTGGAACACAGAGCGTTTGCTCTGCATATCTTCTCTGGTGGATTACCCACTGCTGGCTGATGTAAAACATGTCACCTCCAGAGTGATGCATGGGATTTCTGAGAGGAGTGTCACCACAGACACATGTTTGTAATTCTCTGTATTACTGCAAAAGCAAGGGCAAACATCGGCAGCTGATAGGCTGGATTGTCACTGTGTCACCTTGTTTAATGGACATTTTTTTCCTTTGGATTATTGTAAGTCATTGTATGTTGGTGTAGCTCAGTCGTCGCTTCGTCGCCTGCAGCTTGTACAAAATGAAGCTGCTCGCCTGCTGACAGGAAAGAAACGACGTGATCACGTAACGCCTGTACTGGCCTCCCTTCATTGGCTTCCTGTCTGTTTTAGGATCCAGTTTAAGATTTTATTGTTTTTAAGTCTTTAAATGGGCTGGCACCACCTTATTTATCTGAGCTAATACATCATCATACACCAGTCAGAGCACTCAGGTCGACAAACCAGATGCTCTTACATGTTCCCAGATCCAGGCTTAAGAACAGGGGCGACAGAGCCTTTGCAGTGGCTGCCCCTGATCTCTGGAACAATCTACCAGTACATTTAAGATCTGCTCAGACCCTAGAGACTCTTAAATCTTTGTTAAAGACCTACCTCTTCTCGCTGGCATTCAATTCAAGTTGAGCTTGACACCGTGATTTTATTCTGCAAATATACTTTTACTCTTATATTTTATAGTTTATATTTGATATTTTTTATTTTATTATGTTTTATTTACATATATTTTTATTTTCATTCATTGTGCAGCTCTGTGGTTCAACTGTGGTTGTTTTAAATGTGCTATATAAATAAACTTGACTTGACTTGACTTTCATTAGGTGGGAATCTTCAAGATTACCACTCTGTGTGAAATAATTTGTAGTTTTCCATATCATCCCATACACAGTTATAGATTACACCCACATTGTGTGTATACTACCAACTGCACCATGTGTTGCACTGATGTACACCGTGTTGTGCATCAGTGCAAAACAAAGAACGAAGCATGGAGACAGACAGACAGACAGACAGACAGACAGACAGACAGACAGACAGAGAGAGCATAAATGAATGAGTTGGTTTGGACCAAGATAAACTTAGCTTCCGTCCTTGAAAATCTGTTCTGGTTTTGTGTGAAAAACAATTGACAATCCCCAAATCAAATGTAAGAGCAGAGCAAAGAAAAAAAAAGTCCAGAGTCACAAACAGGTTACAGGCTTTAAGGTGAGGAGCAGATTCATCACAGATGTTTGGAAGTTTACAGGGAACCGTCAGTGTGTAGAAACAGGACAAACGTATTAGATAAACAATATCAAGAGCTCCGTCAACATTCAGCTGATCTGTCACCAATCTCATCCGGTCTGTCGTTTGTTTGTTGGCCTGTCTACCTTACTTCATCACTTTCTGTCTGTTCGTAGTCCAAGTGTTTTATGGGAATTTCATTTCATCTGATTCGAGAAAGTAATGATTTTTTTTCCCCCATCTCTTTTTTGACTCACCAGTCTCTAAGTCCCACGTCTGAGTGGTTTTTGCTTGTCAGGTATGCTTTCAAAGTGATGCATCTATAAACCATGATCCTCATCCACAGTACATCGCTGTAAGGTTTCTCTCATCCATGGAATATTTCACATCGAGAAGGAAAAAAAAGTGTTTTTTCAAGTTTTCACAATCAAGAGCTAGTCCTATTTGCTGATAAAACAGCTGCTAATTCCGGATGTTTAAACTCCCTCGCTGCTATTGTCAACATGTCACCCCAGGCACAAGTCATCCTTATCGAGGATTTCATGGGTCCCCATGGATGACAGTTTACTTTTTTTGGGGGGGGTTCCCCCTTTTTCTCCCCAACCGTACTTGGCCAATTACCCTATTTTCCGAGCCGCCCCGGTCGCTGCTCCACCTCTGCCGATCCGGGAAGGGCTGCAGACTACCACATGCCTCCCCCTATACATGTGGAGTCACCAGTCGTGTCCTTTCACCTGAAAATGAGGAGTTTCGCCAGGGGGACGTAGCACCTGGGAGGATCATGCTATTCCCCCCAGTTCCCCCTCACTGCCGAACAGGCGCTCCGACCGACCAGAGGAGGCGCTAGTGCAGCGACCAGGACACATACCCACATCCGGTTTCCCACCCGCAGACACAGTCAGTTGTGTCTGTTGGGACGCCCGACCAAGCTGGAGGTAACACGGGGATTCGAACCGGCAATCCCCATGCTGGTAGGCAACGGAATAGACCACTTCGCTACCTGGACGCCCTGAAAGTTTACTTTTAAAAAAGTCATCTATCACGTTGTAGTTGAAGGTTTTCATTTCAGCAAAGGCACCATGATGTTGAAGCACTTAACAGACCATAGGAAGTTTTCTGACCCTCCTTTTCTTGATCAGAGGTGACAAGAAAGATTTTCTGGAGACCGCACTGGAGAGCATTAAGCAGACAATGTAGCAGGCTTCCTCACACAAGCTCATAAATCTGTGGGTCTTGTATGCTCTCAGATCCTCCCATGTGGTCGATGTCATAGCTAATGGCTGACGAACGATAATGAAGCAAAAAAGCTCCAAGGCCAGAACGGATGAAAGTCCCCGTTGGATGATGCCTTGGCTGATGACAGTTAAGTAAGAAGCCCCCGAGATTCACCCTGGTCATCTCAACAAGATGGTAGCAAACACTTTATTCTAGAAGGTAAAAACTGGCATAGTGAAAACAGTAGAAACAGCTGGGAGCTCTCACCGCTCTGCTCGACTCCCTAATTCATAATCATAAATGTGCAGATTCTCTCAGATCCTTACAAACGCTTTTCTAGATATTTTTAGACTCTCACAATCGATTAAAACTTGAACATGAAAGTAAATACCTCGTTTGTCTTAATTGATCACAAGGGAGGACACGGCCCATCTCTAAGCCCACTTTTATATACTGTATACTTTATGCATGCATATTCTGCCATGTCCACCGACCTCATGTATATATAAAGTAACCTGTTAACACATTTATTCCAGCATCTTTGCACTCTTTATCATTTTTCCCCCCACTACTTTATTAATCCCCGTGGGGCAATTCTTTCTCTGCATTTAACCCATTCTGGCTGAGTAGCTAGGAGCAGTGGGCAACCGCCGGGCAGCACCCGGGGACCAACTCCAGTTCGTCTTGCCATGCCTCGGTCAGGGGCACAGACAGGAGTATAAACCCTAACATGCATTGTTTTTTTTTATGGTGGGGGAAACTGGAGTATCTGGAGAAACCCTACCGCAGACACGGGGAGAACATTCAAACTCCACACAGAGGATGACCTGGGGAAACCCCCAAGGTCGGACGGACAACCCCGAGGTTCGAACCCAGGACCTTCTTGCTGTGAGGTGACAGCGCAAACAACTGGGCCACCGTGCTGCCCCATTTCATATTTGTCTCCCTGTTTATAACGTCATTGTTGTTTTTTCCTTTTTTTATAATAGAAATTGTATATACATCTACTATATACGTATATGTACAAAGTACTTAAATGTTTATATTTACCTTGTCTGTTTTAGCTGTGTGTCTATTCTGTGTAAGTACATGGAAAGCAGTGGAGGAACTGGAGTCAAAACCCTTGTAGGCCTACACATGCTTGGCCAAATAAATTGATTCTGATTCTGATCTCCAACAGGAAAATTTGTGTTTTCTCTGCCTGTGTTCTCAGGTTTCCAAATCAGTTTCCCCAGTTTTCAAAACCGATGATGTGTGGTTGAAAGTGATGATCACCGCCATGTTTTCACACCCCTCTGATAACTCTCATTGTGGACTCTGGACCATCAGGGTCTGTGTCACTGACCAGTCGGCTGGCGGGGATCTCTTTCATCCCACAGATGTTCAATTGGATTGTGATCTGGTGACCGAACAGGCCACTGCATTAAGCTGCATTCATGGTCATGTTTGTGGAACCAAAGACGAACAATTTTAGCTGTGTGGCGTGGGGCATTATCAAGCTGAAAAATCCATTTGCAGATGGATACACTGCTGCCATTAAAAAAAAAAAATCTGAATGGCAATGATGCTCTGTTATATTGTGTAATATATATATATATATATATATATATATATATATATATAATATATTATTTTTTGTCTTTTTTTTTGTTTTGGCTCAATATGTGCCATGAATGAACAAAGCACACCCAAACCTATCACTCCAGCAGTGCCAGCCAGCATGATGGGTGCATGAACGTATTGATTTATGGCGATAACTGGATAATGCAAATACATTGCAGTATTTTGAAATTCAAAGATGGTCTAATAAATTGAGCCCCTGTGTTTCTAAAATTATCACATATGCAGAAGTATATGCACCAAGTATATGCACATCAAATGCAAAAACAGTGAAATATCCACTCAAGTAAATTGTAGTTGTACAACTATGAGAACATGATGCAGAATAAAGATTAAAGGATGCTTTAACGGTAACCAGGTGCCAATGATGTCTCATCACAGCATCCCTCATGTCTTCTGACCCCCGTTCAGCCCAAAATCTTTGTGCCACAACTGCACACTTAAAAGGTTTGAAACAAAGTGCTTGCAGCTTTCCAACACATAGATCACAGCAAATCAGGGTTTCCCAGCTGTCAAAACTAATGATGTGTAGTTTAAAATGACAGTTACTGCTATGTTGTCACCATCTTGACGGCAGTTAACATGTGTTCTGGACCACCAGGGTCCGTGTCATTGGTTGTAAAAGTCAAAATAATATGCACGCATTTGTATATGCATGCATCTTCTCACTGCCTTCATATGTTAGAAACCGCGTATCATGGACCGTTGAGTTTTATTACGAACTATAAAGCCCTCAATCAGCATCGTACCTTGCATACTAGGGTTGATTGGCCTGTCTTGCCCTATTATAGTGTTAAGTCACCGGTATTTTTTTATTTCTATGGAAATTCTAGGTTTGCTTCCATCATATCTGTGTATTTACATAACTCAGACAAATGTTGGTAATTACTGTATACTGTCTCAGGACTTGCTGTCAGACCCTAAGGCCTGAACTGATTGAAAGGTCCAGAGCTGGAGGGTTTTTATGTGCTCTGTTCCCTCTGCATGGACAATGCTGCAGAATGAGCTGTAATAACTGGAGCTGGTCTCTCTTGGCGAATTCAAAGCAATTGTCAAGGGACTGAAGGGACACTCAATTGGGCACTGTCAGTGCTTTGATTAGCCCAGTTGCTGCTCTGTTTCGATTCTGGGCTGTTGAATGCACTACGGTTCCTCTGGCTTGAGTTGTCATGAAGTGACCCATACTGAATATTTAAACCATAGATTTTCCGCTCTATTTTTAACCTCTTTGTCCAAATCGTCGAATGTTGTTCATCTGTAACCTATATGTATTATGGCGTTATGTACTTCTGCTTTCTTGACCAAGTACCAGGTAGGATGACAAGTTTATTTTTCATCTCAATGGGATTAAGTTTAAATAAAACAATACTAATATAAAATTATATAATATAATATAATAATTATGATAATATATAATATTATATTATATATATATAACTGACTCAAAGATATAGCCTAGGATGCACTGGGACACATCATCAGTGATGTTTCCTGAGGTCCTCGGGTGTTTCGGGTCTTTCACCATCATACACCCTCGCTCAGGTGACCCAGCCAGGGTTGATCAGGCCCTGGCTTGTGGCCCAGCAGCACTGGCCCACAGATCACTCCTGATCCAAAGCCATCTGGAAGCACTCTCTGCAGCCTCCATGGAAGACTTGATGGCTTTCCTTTTAGCAGCCCCAGTGATGCCAAGTAGAGTGTACAACTTGCACAGTGAGCAGCCAGCAAAGCCTCTACACCCCACTTCAATGGGCTCACAGCACGCCTTCCAGCCTCTCCTCCGGCACTGATCCACCAGCTCCCGGTACTTGGACCAGGTACTCATTTGGCTCCTCCATCCAGTCCTCCCAGGGAACTGTCAGCTCTATACGGAGCACCTGTTTGGAAGAGGCTGATGATAGTACTATGTCTGGCCTCAACGCGGTTGTCATAATATAATCCAGGAACCTAAATTGCCCCCCCCCAAGTTGACTCACAGCGCCCAGTCTGACGCAGAGGTGAGGAGACTGGCTTCTGAACTGGGCTGTGACTGAGTCTGCTTACCAGCCCTGACAAAGGCAATGTTCCTCTGTCTGCAGGCTTGCTTGTTGTTGGCCACAGCTTTTGAGATGGCCTCTACAACTGTCTTCAGCATCTGGTCATGTTGCCACCGGTAACGACGTTCCCCAGGGCTGATAGGCAACTGCTGAGGATGTGCTCGAGTGAACCTTTTCCAGGGTACAGCGGACATGATGGAGAATCAGTCTCGCCCCTGAGATGGATATTTGCTAGGCTAGGCAGAACATCATACACAGCTTGTACCATGAACTTAATTTACTGTGGTTCTGCCTGCCAGATATCTGCCCAGGATATCTTCCTCTCCAGTGCACCCTCCCACCTTGTCCATGCTCCCTGCTGCTGCATGCCCACCATCCTGCTGGTCCTTTCCTCCTCAGCATCTACCCATACCTCCTCCAGGTCTAGATGGTGTTTGTCTTTGCCATGAGCCTTATCATAGCGAGGTTGTGGGATGGCTCCCAGCCCTGCCTGTCCCGTTGCCACTGTGCCCACCAAAGCCCTGTGTTTCAGTCGAGACTCTGCTATCTCTAGGCCTTCCTGGGCTCTCCACTTCCTGCCTGTCTGCACCATATTGCCTGCTGATGCCACGCTAGAGTCCTTTGAGTCCCGATAGAGCAGTGCCTCTCTTGTGCAAGAAACCCTGAACTCCTTGTCGAGGCTACTGATAGGGAGCTGGAGTTTGTTGCTCCTCCCATACAGTGCTGCCTACTTAGCCTATGTGGCAGACCCAGCTATCTCCGGCGGTAGCTACTGATCTTCCTCTCCAAGGTCTCCAATGTCAACAGGGTTACCTCGTAAACCAACTTATCCCAGCCAGAGGACTCGGGGTAAGATGCCATGTTGGTAAATCCCAGTCTTGAACCTCCCAGGTAGGCCAGACTTGTCTACTGTGGTGAGCCAATTCTCAAGCTCCTTGATGGTTGCTTGGCTTGCCACTGTGTCTCTAAGGCTACAGTCAAAGACTTTACCTTGACTCTGGACTGATTTCTTGGTAATGGATGGCATTACCATGCCATCCAGAAAGAAGTGAAACCGGTCCACCACTTTTCCCCTCTTCAACACCATGGCTCTGAATTTGGCTGGTTTAAAACATCCTTGCCCAGGAGATGAGCTTCTCCAGACGCTGGAGGATCCACCTTACACCAGGCACCAATGATGTGGTGACAGTGAGGTCATCCATAAAGGCTCTGATGGGGGGCTGCCAAATGCCAGACTTGGACAGAGGGCCTCTGCATTCAGTTTTAGCTGCCTTGACCACCATATTCATGGCAAGGGTGAAGAGTGTAACTGAGATGGGACACCCAGTTATGATCTCCTTCTCAAGCCAGTGCCAGTCAGATGTTGTGTTCCCAGAAGTGACTCTGAGCCTGAAGTTCCCATAGTAGTTCAGAATGAGGTCCTTGATCTTACTGGGTACATGGTGTTGGTCCAGAGTAGTCTCAGTCAGCTTGTTGGGTATTGAGCCGTATGCTTTGGCAAGGTCAAGCCAAAGCACAACTAGGTCACCCTTTCCTTCGTACGCCCTCCTGATCATTGTTTTTGAATTTAGGTTAAAGAAAATCAAGGTAATGTGATATTGTGAAAGTTTTGAAAATGGACATGATATCTTTCAGTGTGTACAGTTTGATTTTATATGTTAGTATTCAGATCAGAGAAACAGCAATCGCAAACAAAATTGAATGCTAAAAAATAGATTTATTCCAGCACTGTTAACGTTTCAACTAGATAAAATGTTAACTGTGCTGTAATAAATATGCTTTTCTCTGAACCATTTTTGATTTCTTTAACACTGCACCTGAAGTTTTTTTGTGTGCGTGCATCTCTGGGACACCACCTGTGTCCTGTATGTAACCACAACACTGCCTTAAATATATCAAATCATATATTAAACCTATACTAAACCATATGTTAATATATAAGCTATATATAAAGTCTATGTACACTAAAATAAAATAATCACATGTACAACACACACACATACACACAAAAAAACATATATGTGCATACATATGCATGTACAAATGAAAAAAGGACAAAAATTAATCAAATGTAAAGCATGATATAAATTTAAAAACTCATATTTGCTACTCCTACTTACCTTAGGTTGTTTGTTCAGTATATGTTAATGCACATGAACATGCATAAACATTACATATGCATATAGATACACCGAAGAGCCAAAACATAATGACCACCTGCCTAATATGCTGGTGGTCATCCATGTGCTGCCAACATAGCGCTGACCCGCTGAGGCATGGAGTCTACAAGATTGCTGAAGGTGTCCTGTGGATCCATCCATCCATCCATTATCCGAACCATTTATCCTGCTCTCAGGGTCGCGGGGATGCTGGAGCCTATCCCAGCAGTCATTGGGTAGCAGGCGGGGAGACACCCTGGGCAGGCCACCAGGCCATGTCCTGTGGAATCTGTTACCAAAACTTTAACAGCAGATCCTTCAAGTCCTGTAAGTTGCAAGGTGGAGCCACTGTGGGTAGGACTTGTTGGTCCAGCACATTCCACAGATGCTCAATCTGATTGAGATCTGGAGAATTTGGAGGCCAGCGCAACACACCTTGAACACTTCCATCATGTTCCTCAAACTATTCCTGAACAATGTGGGAGCACCCCAAAGGCCTTGCCATTTCAGAGATGCTCTGACCCAGTCGCCTGGCCATAACAATTTGGCGAAGTTGCTCAGATCTTTACTCCTGCCCATTTCTCCTGCATCCAACATGTTGACTATGAGAACTCATTGTTCGCTTACCATCTAATCTACCCAGACCTTCACCTATGCCCTTGTTTGGAGATGATCAATGATATTCATTTTACCTGTGAGTGGTCATAATGTTTTGGCTCATCAGTGTATATCCATATGCATATGGTTATGTATAAACATTAGGGTTGCTCTCCTAATGTTTTTTTTTTCTATCCAGTTTTGCCCGCAAAACAGCATCAATTCATTGAGACATGGACTGTTTCACAGTGATGCAAGCCGATGCTGACTCCACCACTTCCCACAAATGTTTCGAGTCGGCTGGTGAAGGATCTCCACTCCATCTCATCCCACCAGTCTTAAATTGGACTGGGATCTCAATCGGGCTGTCCACTACATTAAGCACAGTTCATTATCATTTTCACGGAACCATTCCTGGATGGTCATAGCGTTGTAACATGGGGCGCAGTACTTGCAGTGAGGAGACGCACCAGATCAGCAGTGGTGTTGTGTTATCCACTGGCATTTAGATTTCGTTCTGCCTTCATCAAGTGACCCCAAATGTGACCATAAAAACATATATTCTCCACCCATAGCACTACCAACACCAGCTAACGTGATAGATGCATTGACTCCTGCTGTTTTCTTCACACCGTATTCTTTCAATCAACATAAAACAGCAGGAATTGGCATTAAATAGAGCAGGCAGTTTCAACGCCCAGTGCTTTCATTCTGTAGCCAACCACAATCCCAGTTTCTATTTTATTTTCCTTCTCTGGAAGTAGTGGAATTCTGTAGTATAATTGTAATAATTTACCTGCCATATACCCTTCATATTTAGGTGCGTTAGGATATGCACCCATGTCATACTGAATTTATGTTGGCTGACTGTAGACTATCTGCCTCTGCATGATTCCTGGTGGTTCTGAAAACCTCGTCTTCACTCATTTGTCAGAGGCCTTTTTTATTTTCTCCCCAATTGTATCTGGCCAATTACCCCACCCCCCTTCCAAGCTATCCTGGTCACTGCTCCACCCCCCCCTGCTGATCCCGGGAGAGCTGCAGACTACCACATGCCTCCTCTGATACATGTGGAGTCGCCAGCCACTTCTTTTTACCTGAGAGTGAGGAGTTTCACCAGGGGGACGTAGCCCATGGGAGGATCACGCTATACCCCCCAGTTCCCCCTCTCCCCAAACAGGCATTTCGACTGGCCAGAGGAGGCGCTAGTGCAGCAACCAGGACACATACCCACATCCGGCTTCCCGCCTGCAGACACAGCCAATTGTGTCTGTAGGGATGCCCGACCAAGCCAGTGGTAACGCGGGAATTTGAACCGGCAATCCCCATGTTGGGAAGCAATGGAATAGACCACCATGTTAACTGGACGCCCCATCAGAGGCATTTTTGGACCACTGTGCAGCAATGTCACCTCTCATAAAGAGTCGATTCGAAGACACTTACATCTTTTGTCATGGCCATTCTCCACGCACCCCATTGATGTCTTGTCTCAAAGCTTTTTACCACTCGCTTTCATTCACTCTGATTGAGGTGGATTAAACAGGGGAAGTCAGTGAGCGCTCATCACGGTCACCTGAATCAACCTGTTTTTTGGAGATGAACAAGTCTCTCCTGAACGTAGTTAACAAAATAGGCAAGCCTCTAATCTCTGATGACCAAAGGTGACACTCGGTGGCACAAGTGTTAACAATGTCAAGGAGGCTTTCTTGAACCCTGGCTGCAGAAGCAGACTATGAATTCTGGGCACCGGGCCCCACACTTCACTGCCTCTGACTAAGTGCAGGAGAGCGTCATCTCTCTGAACCTGGCAGTAATGGAGCTCATTTGGAAGAGTGAAATGTTCAATTGACAGATAGGCCTATACACTGAAATACTGAAGACTGAGCCAAAACACATTGGAATATGAGATGTAAGTCTGTGTCTGCACACATTTCAGAATAATCCATACAGGCTAATTTACAAGTTTAAATGCTATTAATTGGAAATATAAATAAGCAAATGACCACCAATGAGCACAGAAATGTATTCACAGCATTTCTGTGGTACTTCAACTCTACCTAGAATTACAGCTTGAATATTCAAATCTGAGCTACCAAATATTTGTATTCATGATGCTGATTTACAAGAACTCAAAATTTGAATCTCTTGTCATTCAGTGTGACTACCAGACTGAATACTCTTGATGGCAGTAGCAATTTTTACCCTTGTCATCCTTTGATTGGAACTGTTATGAAATCAAGAGTTTAAGAAGCACTCACGTCATTGGGAAGCTTCTTCCAGCATCACTCCGTGTAAAAAGAAGCCGTGCCAGATTTTGATTGATAGGATGGAATATTACATTTGTGACTGATTTGTAAAATGAGCAAATTTAGTCTGGAAATGCTGCAGGAACCATTTTGCTTCAGCATTTTTTATGGATCGCAAATGTTTATAAGGCATCTCAAAATGCCTCAATTCTTTAATTTCAGAAAAAGACGAGTTCAATAAGTCTAAATTCAGACAGTGAACAATGAAACAGTCTTCATATAGTAGTCTTCCTGAACCTACTTTAAAGCAATAGGGTCATAAAGGTATTTGGTTTTGTAATTGCTTGGTCTGTTAAACTCCCAGGGGTCAAAGTAAGTTTATTAACATCATGTGGTTTAAGCAACAGACTGTTAATAGAGACCCTTACTAATAATGCAAGCTCCCAGTAGGAGACAGCACTTTTCCATGCTTTTAAGCCTCCATTTAGCTTCCCCTTAGCTGCTGTAATAGTTTGCATAGTTAGCAGACACACAGTATGGTTAATTGTTTGACATTTTGTAATTGTTTACTTTAAAAGAAGAATAGCAGGGCTAGTAATAAGGGCACACAGCGTGGTAGATGCAAAGCATCATCCCGTTATCAAGCCCAAGAGTAAAGACTTGGTGACTATGCACTAAACAGACTTAGGCTGTGTGTTTACTGGAGACTTGCAAAAAAAAAAAACACTCCCTGTATTTTTGCATTGTTTCTATGGAAAGGTCACGCTTTGAGTGCACTCAGCTCAATTCAGGGTTCGGTCTTCTTCTTAGATGCTAGTGCCGGGGGCACACGACCTCTTTACAAAGAAACAATTTCCACTTTGTGCCAAGTCCACAGCTCATCGGTACCACTTACATGCACAGTTCCAGCAAACAACGGCAATATAGGCGGGTAGGATCAGACAGGAAATACAAGCTAGATTTACTTTGTCAGAGCAGAAAGGAGAAACAAAAACAAATGACATGATCCAGTAGGTAGTCTATATATATATAACATACAGCCCCATTTATTTGACATTTCATACATGTATTATCACAATATGAATAACTGAATAAAGAGAAAGCAGGAGCAATATTGTCATGAAACTCATCCTACTTTCTGAGCGCATCTTCCCAGCCTTCACCAGTCACACAACGCACACCTCCACAGCTAGGAGCGGGCCTCTGAGAGATGTCTCCAGACGGCAGTCTCCTACTCCTCTTCATTTCATATGTGTTCAGGGTGCATGAGGCTTTTAAGGGCACATCTCACTACATAGTCACAGACAGTAGTGCCAACCTTTCCGCAAGGAACGTTGGCTGCTTTAAAGTCGCTAAAACTCACCGGATGACTGCGAATTACAACTACAGTAATTTGCATGCTAATCTGTGTGTGATGTTACATGGGTGACAAAAGGCAGCAGTGGCGGAGATGACTAAAAAGCCTATATTTTACAGAAATTAGACACCACAGTGATTAACTATTTATTTATTCGCTGAAACTTTATTCCACCAGGCATTTATGGGAGAGAGGGGCAGAAAAAAATGACACCAAAACTATTAACAAAGGTATTAGCATATGAAATTATAGATGCTGGTCGTGATGATTAAACTATTACATAGCATACATTTAATTACGTATACTGCACATTTATTTTTTTTGTGGCTTTTTTCCCCCCTTTTTCCCCAGTTGTACCTGGCTAGTTACCCCACTCTTCCAAGCCATCCCAGTCGCTACTCCACCTCCTCTGCCAATCCGGGGAGGGCTGCAGACTACCACATGCTTCCTCCGATACATGTGGAGTCGCCAGCCGCTTCTTTTCTTTCACTTGACAGTTAGGAGTTTCGCCAGGGGGACGTAGCACATGGGACGATCACGCCAAATCCCCCCAGTTCCCCCTCCCCCCCTGAACAGGCGCCCCGACCAACCAGAGAAAGCGCTAGTGCAGTGACCAGGACACATACCCACATCCGGCTTCTCACCCACAGACACGGCCAATTGTGTCTGTAGGGACACCCGACCAAGCCGGAGGTAACACGGGGATTCGAACCGGCGATCCCCGTGTTGGTAGGCAACAGAATAGACTGCTACACTGCCCAGATGCCCCTATACTGCACCTTTTTTAACCAACGTTACAGCAAGAAAGCTCCTGTCTTCTGTTTTTTTGAGGTTTTTTTGCTTTTGGTTTGTTTGTTTCTGCATCCACCTCCCCCTACAGAGTCGGTGTTTTAACTGTGAGTTGATGAATGAGTGAATGAGTTCCTTTCCAGGGCCGTCAGTTGCTTTGCATATAAAAAAAGATCAGCATGTTATGTATGAAACGTCTGCTCTCTACATGTCAATATTAACCAGGTTACAATAAATCACAGTACCATAAGGGCTTGGTTTAGCGTAGATACAATGCAGTAATGTAATAGTATAATGACATCTGGGACATAATAAGGGAAATAACTATGATGTGATTTGACGAGACGAAGTACATGATGAAATGAAAGACTCAGTGAACCATGATGAACTCGGTGACTGTAGGCATCTGCCCTTATGGACAGCTAGAGGGATTCGACGAGGAGAAAATGCCCAGCAAATACATCGTCAGTGAACTGTGCAGAGTGGATGCCACTGATAGTATAAGGTTTTTCTCTAGCATGGAATGTTAAATGATATGAATCCTAATGTGGCATTCATACACAGTAACCCATAGTGGTTTGCACATTTCCTTTTATGTGCTGGTAATCTACAAAAGAAATTCATTATCTTTATGCACTCTGTGTTACATAAACAATCAAATGTGCGCTGTGTAAGAGCTGCGTTATTGCAGTGTGCAGTAGATAGGATGGGTTTCATCTCATTTTGTGTTTGGGCCTTCTGGTATGGTAAATGACCTGATTTTATGAGGATGGCATTCATAACCTGTTCACTTGCCATGTGCTGGTGAATATTATCAACATAAAAACAATCCCTGTAGCACATTCTAGAGATTAATACATGCAGGCCTATGTGCACACACTGTCCCTCCAACGCCCCCGCTCTCTTCCACTTTGCATCTCCTCCTCGGTTGTTCTCTGCATCTCGCTTTGCATTTTCTCCGATCCTTGTCTTCCCTGCTCTCACCTACGATGGCTGACATGTAAACAAAGAGTTGCTATGATGAATGGCAACATCCTGTGGTGGCTGTTTGGTGTCTAACTCTGACATTTCTGTTTGTTTCGAACATGGCTGTTCAGCCTTTACTTGAATGGTCTGGCATGACGTGAGATGCCGGGGCGCTGCCCGGTCATGTTTCCGTTTCAGATTTAACTCCTCGACCTTTAATGTTCCGTTTATTTGCCCATAGATATTTATTTGGATTGGGTAGCTCTTGGTGGCCTTTTGTGTTTTTCTTTGGGTTCAGATAAAGAAAGCTCCGTCCCTATCACAGTCTCGGGATTAACCTGATTCAGTGTCTTGTGAGGATTAAGGTGGTTCAAACACTGAGGATGTATTCTATTAGGTTCCTCGGGATCAGCAGACAATTGTTCATCGCTTTGCTCCGTCAACAGGTGGCTGACTCCAGCTGGTAAATAGCATGTGTGTGCATTCCGCTTTGTCTAGACAGATGAAAGCTAAAGAATACTGATGTGTGTCTTGGCTGCACCTGTCTTGAAATATGGTTTGAGCCATACCATTCTCCTCCTACATAAACTAAGAATATAGTAAAATAAAAAATGCTGCCCCAGCCCAGCATGGCACACTCCATATGTTTCCATCAAATGTTGAGATTTTGAAAAGTCGGCAAAAGAAAAGAGACAGTGTTTCCAGCAACTAGCGTAGTGTGATTAAACACCATCAAAAGAGCGCTGATGGGGCGTCTGGTTAGCATAGCGATCTATTCCGTTGCCTACCAACACGGGGATCACCGGTTCGAATCCCCATGTTACCTCCGTCTTGGTCAGGCGTCCCTACAGACACAATTGGCCGTGTCTGCAGGTGGGAAGCCGGATGTGGGTATGTGTCCTGGTCGCTGCACTAGCGCCTCCTCTGGTCGGTCGGGGGAGGGGGAACTGGGGGAAATAGTGTGATCCTCCCACGCACTACGTCCCCCTGGCGAAACTCCTCACTGTCAGGTGAAAAGAAGCGGCTGGCGACTCCACATGTATCACAGGAGGCATGTGGTAGTCTGCAGCCCTCCCCGGATCAGCAGAGGAGGTGGAGCAGCAACCGGGACCACTCAGAGAGAGAGAGGGGTGATTGCCCAGGTACAACTGGGGAGAAAAGGTGGGAAAAAGAAAAAAGAAAAAAAGAAAATGAGAGACAGTGTTTCCATCAACTAGCATCATGTGATAATCAGCACGAAAGAGTGCAGATAATTGTTGCTCTGCAAAAACAACTAACAAGCTAACAACTCCCAGGGGAAGGAAATTGGGCGTTTTCAAAATTTACTTGCCACCGGAGGAGTTATCATTGACAGTCAGCTGTACATGGTCATTTTCCACAATGCCCAAAGCTGAGGCATGCAGTGGGTAGTATTTATTACAAGGGCAGAAGCATTGGCTGTTGACTTTCTCCTCTACTTCTTAATTTCTTTGAAAACCCTGTCTCCATTTGTGTGTCATCTTTATCGACTCGGTAAACGTATTTGTGATATCTCCATTCAGCTTTCCTTATTCGCAGCTTAAAAATTTGCTAAGAAACAGTGATGGAAACATAGCGAATGTGGCGGTACATAAGGGATTTCTGATTTCCTTTTATGTCAAAGGTTTTTTTTCATCTTCCTTCTTTTTAAAGAGTTATCTATTAACCAGGTGAAACTACAAAGCAGTTGGTTCTTATTTCAACATCAGTTCAATCCAGGCACCACAGCCACCTATATAAATCCTATTTATTTAGAGTACTTTTTACCTTTATTAGACAGTGACAGTGAAGAGGCAGATAGGGAATGGGGGAGAGAGAGAGAGAGAGGGGTATGACATGCAGCAAAGGTCGCTGGTTTGAGTTGAACTGGTGTTACAGAATTTCCCGACTCCCCCGCAGAACCTGACCCCTCTTGGTGTGAACGGGTTATGATTTAAGGGGTTAGGGAAGTTAGGGTTGGGGGGTTAGGGTTAGGGGTTATGGTTAGTCTAACCTAACCTAGCCTCACACTAAGGGGAGTCAGATTCTGCGGGCAGATGGAAAATTCTATAACACCAGCAAAGGTTGTGGCCATGTGGCATGTGCTATAACCATTCGGCTACAGAGGCGCCTGAGTATTTTGAGAATTAATTTGATTTACTCAGTGGTGCTTTAACTTAAAATTTTAAGCATGGTATGGTTAAAGGTAAATTTCACAAGTAAATGACTCTTCAAGTTTTTGTTTTGTGCAACATTTCTGATTCTTTCATTTATGAGTTTTGAGTAATGAGGTCTCCAGATCAATAAATCTAATCCTTTGACATTCACATTTCATCTGTCTCTATAACTATTGTCGGGCCACAGCACTATCTAAATATCCCGTTCCTGAAAAACAGAAATTATCCGTTAACTAATCTCTGTATTACACTAATCCTGATTAGTATCATCTATGCACAGTGTGGTAAGCCTGCGGAGATGATTTAAGGGTCAATGAATCCGTGTAGACAACTGTTTCCCCATCATGACACTACAACTGCACAGCCACAACTTCAAGCCTTCGCCACAAAATCAGTCGTAGCCTTGACTCCACTGGATGGCTGTGGCTTTATTGAGTTAAGTTGACGAGAAAAGTACTCCAGGTCAAGCAAACCAGATCCGTTTTAACGCCCACTTGACATTCGAGACTCAAGGACTTGACAAATCTCCTTATGGGTCCCTGAAGAGGTATCACTCTGACCTATCGTGGCCAATAAGCCATGCTGCTCTGGGCAAACATGCAGCCCTCATTCTGACATTTTGATTCATGCTCTTTTTGTGCACCATAAGGAATGTTTGTTGTTGTTGTTTTGCATGGTGATGCAGTCTTGCCTTTGTTGCTTTCAGAGAGAGAGGCTGAAATGTTGTTGGAGAGGCACCTTAGCAGCTGCTGAGCTGCAACCAAAACAGGTGGGCAAGACATTAGGGCAAATGGTGACGATCTTCACTTAACTTCTAACAGCGTGTTCAGAGGACAGTTAAGTTATGTGAAAATTAATCATGCCGAAAGCTCTTCTGCGGTCCTACTGAAGTCGTCGTGCAACTTCAGCTGTAACCAAGATGCTTAAACCACATGCTGGAGCAGAAGTGTGATGCATTATGAACATAATGGAAAAAAATACATTCTTGTTTTCAAAGTTTTTTTTTTTTTGTCCTGTAGCAAGCCTATGTGGCAGGGCTATCTTTGGCTTGTCTCAGCATTAACAATATGTTATACATCTCCCCTTCACGACGTCACGTTTCGTTACCATGTACAATATCAGAACAGTAGCCATCTCATCTGAGGCAACAGACGTCTTCACGCAGCTTTGAAACAATATACATTTCACCGTGTGAGTAGGAGTTTTCCCCTGACAATGAACAGCTACACAAAACAAGGCAATGGCATTGACTGTGGACGGTGATCTGATACTCAATATAGGCGGTGTGGGCAGATGCCGTCTCATAGGCCATAATTCACCATGAAGCTTAAAAGCATGAATTAAACTAAAGCAGATTCCTACTTTTCATTTTCTGCATCCCTCTTAATAGCGAAGTCTAAACTAGAGTAACGTTAAGTAAATAATTGATGAGGCTGTAAATGGACCGTATTTAAAAGCAAATTAAAGCAACGCAGCTTTGTAAACATTCCCATGGCTTTCAGTTCCAATCTGTTTCCCTTCTCTTTGTTTCTGTATCCGTCTCCGTATCTCCGTTTCCATCTCGATCTGTCAGGCTACCCTCTCTCTCTCTTCCCTCTTTCACTCCTCCCCTCGCCATGCTCTCTGCGCCAACTCTCTCTAATACACTGCAGCAGTTGTAACTCTTACATCACCCCCCTCTCATCATTTTGGAGGTCGGTAGAGAATATTGAACAGGCACTTACCCTCATATTGACATGCCTGTGGAGAAAGCACAGAGAATGCTTAATATGTTTTCTTTTTTCATCTCCCCGCATATATCTGGGGTTGGGAGAAGGGAGATGTGTGTGTGTGTCTCTCTCTCGCACAACGGTGTTGGGTAAAAAAAAAATTTAAAAAAATGGTTGATTTCACCTTGAATTATTTCCCTTGCAGTCTTCAGTCACTGACTGCTCGATGATGTGTGATTTCCACACACAGCAACCACCCTGAGTCATCAGGAGACATTTCTGTGTTGGAGACCTGTGTGTCTGGAATGCACTATGCCATCATGCCTCACACACGTTGATTTTTCTTCAATGCAGTGAGAATTTTATTGACTCGGAAAGAAAGATAGAGAGGAACCAATGATAAGAGAGAGAGTTGGTGCATATTCTGACATTTGAAATAGCTCCTTGAAGATTTAATATCCAACGATCACCCTCACTCCTGTAGAAAATGCCACCTAGTAACGTTGGGTAATCACTCTATGCTAGGATGATTCGCTTCCTGTGGACTGCTGTGTGGGTTAAGGCCAGTTGACAAAACCCAGAGACGTTGATAATACTTAGTTAGTACAATACACATTAGACCTGCGGTACCTTACCATTGGTGTCATGAAAAAGAAAACACACATCTCAACACTATGGAGTCGTTCTGTTGCAGGCATGCAGGCAACCCTCTCTTTGACTCCGTCATTTAGGTGTCATCATCCTGACCATACGTTATTTTTTTACCTGTAACCAGCAATATATGCCATTGGAGCATATCTGCTGGTCAGTTGCACAATGCCACATACCTAGTCCACATGTTAGACATGTTGCTTCTGCAGATGAAAAGCCTATATGTGAAAGCATCGGAGGGAGAAATCTCACGCTGCAGCCCCGGTTAATTACCAGTGCTCTCAGGGAGGCAGATGCAATTATTTAGGTACGAGTCCATAGCCACACAAATAAACAATGGGATGTGTAGCGCAAAATGTGCCTTACCTATAAATTGATGCATAGTAGGATGTTTGAGGGAAAACAACGTGCACTTAGATGAGAAAAGACAGAGAAACATAAATCAGCGAGCCTTTATCCAGTCCGCTGTGGCACATCTCAAAGGATTTGATCTAAGATGAAAACATTAACTTATACAGCAGAAGAGCCTTTGAGGGACCCTATTTCAACCTTGAAATGCAGAAGAATGATGGCACACAGTTAAAAGGCTTTCTTTTTTTTTTATTTGCATGTTTGTCTCGTCGCTTTGATTCTTATTTCAAAGATGATTCTGTCTGGAAATCATTATGGGAAAGGCATCGTGCTTTTGTCAAACATGAAGGCTAGGCCATTTTCCACTGCTTATTATCTGGTCTTATACTTGCAGCTTAAACCTATTGTTATTCCGTATTTGTTCTTATCATGTTGCCTCGTTTGTCGTTCTTTATAACAGCATTTTAAAGTTAGGTTGTGTATTTGTAGTTCTGCAAATCCCCAGTTTAATATCATCCATCCCGATTAATTTGTAAAGGTGAAGCAGAGGCTTTCCTTCTCATTCTGGTCCTGCTAATTGCACATTTATTCTGTTTACCAGAAGCAAAACAGTGAAGTGGGGAGGCAGCGTAGACTCATGGGTATAGAGATGTTCGGTCAGCTGGGGCAGCCAAGTCCAACCACCTGCACCACCTGTCCTGCTGAAGTGTCCTTGAGCCAGGCACTTAAATGCCTGCCGCCTTAAGGCTTGCTGCTCTGTAGCCGATCCCTGCACGCTGATCTGGAGAGGAACAATCATGATGAGAATTCATCCAGGGGTTTCAATCGAGTCTTAAAAAATGAATTACGTGTTGTTTCTTTCACAACAAGAAAACACTGGAAGTATGGCGCATCACTGGGCTTGTTTTTTCTTTTGTTTTCTTCTGCATCATGTTCTTTTTACAAAGACTTTTAGATCCTGATTTCTGATTCAACACAGCAATCCGATATGTTTTGTGGGAGTCTCTGCTGCACCGCTACCTCGTCGACTCCATGAAGAGAGCAGTTCTGTTTCGTATAGGCCACGGGATCAACCCACTAGCGATAGCCTTAGAGGGCAAAGCCTATAGAGCTGCAGTATGTAACTATTGGTATTTCCTGTTTAGCCCTCTCACTCAAATACATTTGATGTATCTGGTTTTTCTTGCAGAGAAGCTCTTTCTGTCGCCGTCCTATCCAACCACAGCAGCAGAGAGTCTCAGCTGGGGGAACGTCATAAAAACCGTGATGCATATTGAAAAGCATGGCACAATGTTGACCCCGACTCCCTCCCCTCATTAGGTTCAGCAAAAAAAAAAATATGTCGAATTCTCATTTTGGGGTGTAGAAAATGAATCCCACAAACAGAATATTCTCTCAGGAGGGTGTTGAGTTTCTAGTTTATGAGGGAGTCAGTAATCCTATAAAGTCTGGATTTGCCTTTCTTTATGAGGCTCAGCATTTTGCTGGATCTTGCGGGGTTAGGAGCCTGCCAAACAGGGACAAATTACAAATCATTGACAAAACCAAAGGGCCATGATTATTGATCCAGGGAAATCAAAGATAAACAGCTTTTCCTGTGATCCTGCCTTTCCGCCATCCTTACTCCAACTTGCAGTGTACGCCGCTGTACCACAGACAATCGATGGAGGATTCAGCCCATCTAATTCCCTGCCCTCTCCACGCTCATTTGTTTTCATTGTCTCTTTGTTGCTGCAACTTTTCAATTTTCCCTTATGCCTCACAGTGTCTTCTTATTATCATTGTAAACACTTTTTGTGCAAAGTTTTTTTTCTTTTTTCTTTTTTTTTTGTATATCGAAAATAGACTAGAACAGACTTCAGATAGCCCATGCTGATCCTCTGACCTTGCGAAAGGTCGGTTTGGATATTTGTCTGTCACAGAAAAGCAAAAGCTAAGATGAAAAAGCCAAACTCAAACCTGTGAGATGCTCTCCAATACTTGCCCCGCTGTTATTATTATCATCCATCCCTCCATTATCCAAGCCGCCTTATTCCAGTCAGGGTCACGGGATGCTGCAGCTTATCCCAGCAGTCATTGGGCAGAAAGTCAGGGAGACACCCTGGACAGGCCGCTAGTCCATCACAGGGCCTAATTTCATTATTATTATTGTTATTATTTGCCAAGTTATTAATTCTTACCATATGACAGCTGACAGCAGCAACCACCAAATATTTACAAATTAACAGGTGATGTTTGCATTTGGCATCCGGGAAATGGTGGTTTGAACGGGGATGTCGGAGTGTGTATCCAGCTATCATGGTGATTTTCTTTCTTTTTTTTCTGTTTCATGTGTACTGTCTATAGCAGAGGATGGAGGCATATCACAGTGCAGTCAATCAATATTGTCAGCTTGCAAGATGGCACACAAAAAGTCATTAAGAGAATGTTCCTCTCCCATGCATGTAAACAGCTTAATCAAATTATTCTACTTAAGTCAGAGCAATAATCAAATTACTGTGTGCATGTGAACATAGGCAATGACTGGGAGAATGACTTTATGGACAGTGTGACAATACCCAGGGCAATGCAGGCACTTAACAGCTGTTCCAGAGCTATTATCATTACTGTGAAATATGTCTGATTTTATTGTAAAAGCTCAAGAAGCATAGCAATTTACAGGCTCTTGCCAAGTCGGTTTACAATAAATTGTCACCAGGCAGTGTCTCTCTCTCTCTCTCTGAGTCTAAGTTTGACATTTGGGTTATGATTATCCCAGTAACAAAAATGACATGTTAATAACTGAATTACATGATCCTTCAGATGACACATGTAAGAAAAGAAAATCCTTCTTTGAACTGCGATTTTGTGTGAATATTCAGTCTCATTTGGTATTTTCATGTTGCATTAAACAGACCAGAAATAAGTACAGTGAAACAATTGTGCAGCCGAAGACTTGGGACTGAGCACAGCTTGGCAGTGCACACTGTGTTTACCTGAGGCGGGGTATGACCTTGGGCACTGGCCTTTGGGTGGAGAAGTGAGGTGCATGTGAGTTATGATTTTTACTGGGGCTATATCAGATGGCCTGGGAAATAATGACGCTGACTGGCCCAGCGCATTTGAAGGTGCCTGAAGGCCCTACTTTGTCAGCCACTCCCATGGGGGGTTGTTATTGCAGGGGTATTTCTCTCAACGTGGCATTTTCCTCAAATCAATTTTTTGGCTGAGTAAAAGATGCCGCTGTTAAATCCAAGATTAATTTGGAGTAAAAACGCGTGCATGAGTCAATATGATACAATATCAATGGTGCGATAAAAGACATACTGTATGGTGATGTCAGCCTTTCAACAGAATGACCGAGATTCAGTCGGACAAATTTAAACAGAATGCCGTAGCAGACTGTAAATGAATATAGTTTCACAAAGATCTCATTTGTTTTGTTTTATGCATATGTTGGTGTGCCCCTGACTGCTGAAGTGTGTTCATCAAGCGGATAGCATATGAATAAGTCATAATGATGAGAGATTTATGCACAGCATTGTTTTGACCCAAGATGTCTTTGAGTGGCACCACCTGCTTCCCAGCAGCTCTGAGCACATAATAGGACATGTCAAGAGTCATGGGAATCTGTACTACCCACTCACGCGCTTATGGGGGAAGTACTGTACGGATCGAAAAGCAATCTGCACATCATTGTGTACCACTCTTTAGCAAGATAGTTAAACAGCCAATCTCATAAGCAAGGACTTTGACTCGAGTGTCTGCCTCACAACTATGCCAGACAAATAGTTTCATTACTGTTTAAACAAGGCTATCAGTCTGGGCAGCTTGTGTGAAAGTGAATGAAGGCTGAGGGTTGTTTGCACGGTCACTGTTGAATGAAACCCCTCTCCCAACACATGGCATCGGATGTCCAGGACCTGTGTGTGTCGAGGTTAGAAGCCCAGGCATGACGGACAGTATGGAGACAGAGGCAACGATTATAGCCATGGCGGGTTTCTGAGTCCTGAAGTGCCTCATACTTTGCTGTTTACTCAAATGAAGCCCCAGATCCCATCAACAAATGATATAATTACTTTACTCTCGTTAAATATTGAGCGCTCTCCCGCTGTTGCATAAAGGCACAACTCTTGACTATGTGGAATATTCCCTCTGACATGAAATAAAACATTTCTCACAACCCATTAGCTGTGAGGGTTAAGAACCAGCCTCTCCCTCACACGTCCTTCCTTTGTCTCCTTGCTTTTTATTTGTTTGTTTCTTTCGTTTTCTTTCTTTCATGCTTTAAATACTTTCTGTGACTTGGCCGTTTATTTTGTCAGAAGGGTGCATTTAGTTCAGCATGCTATGGACCTTGGCTGCAAGCATTTTATCTAGAAGAAAACAATTTTGTTTTTTGTTTTTTATCAAATAAACCTTTTTTTTCCCCCTTTCACCACAACATTCTCATTTGTTTTGCTTGGCGCTCTGGTAAATTGTGAGGATTCATACAACAAAGTGGCACATCAGGTACTGAGTTCACGGCCCATGTCACACTAAAGGCACAATGGAGAAAAGTTGCTCTCTATAAGTTAGCTGGTTGGTTCAAATAGTTTCACCACCGAGGCATTGTTCATTACCTGACCCTGATTTCATTTGGGCACCGTGGTGGTTAGTCCAGCGGTTAGCACTGTTGCCTCACAGCACCAAGGTCCTGGGTTCGAACCCCGGACTGTCTCAGATCCTTTCTGTGTGGAGTTTGCATGTTCTCCCCCTGTCTGTGTGGGTTTCCTCCGGGTGCTCCATTTTCCTCCCACCATCAAAAAGACATGCATGTTAGGGTTAATACTCCTGTCTGTGCCCCTGAGCAAGGCAATAGAAAGAAGAACTGGAGTTGGTCCCCGGGCGCTGCAGCTGCCCACTGCTCCTATAGGATGGGTTACATGCAGAGAACTGATTTCATTGTCACCTGTACAATGACAAAAATAAAGTGGCTTTCTTCTTCTTCTGATTTCATTTTCACTACCTTACCCTGAACTACAGGAAGTAAGGAAGCCCTTTCCCTTGCCTTGAGCTAAACAACAGTTACCTACTAGTCACATGTTTCACTAAAAAGAGAGGTTGTCTGATGCAATGCTGGCCTCAACCCAAGTAAGAAGAAGCAGCTTTTATTTATATATTTGTAACTGATCCACTGAAATACAGTTGTACGTTGCATCATGACTAATTTGCTAAAACCACATTGACATGTTCACATCCATATCAGGCGTACTATGTGTGTCAGACACACGTGTACCACTGAGATTCATAAAGATTGGAGCATCAAAATCGAGTTGCCCCCCTGTTATCTGTTTACCCGGTATCTCCTGGTTTGATTCATAGTAAAACAGAATGACTTCTGGTGGTTTCGCTGTTTCCCTAAGGTACGCGGGGTATCAAATGTAAACCGTCAGTTGTTGACAGAGCCAACAATCATTTGAGAAATCCACAACATTAAGGGCTATGAGGAGCTACGGTTATAGCTTATGGAGAGCTGGCATTGCTCCGTATTGACCTCGAGTTATGTTCACATACACTCACCCACAAGGCAGGTTCCCTGAGGCGAGTCAAGTTATTATACCTGCTCTCTAATGTCTGTGTGCTGCGGTGAACCAGTGTGGGCAGAGAGATGGTCTACCTGAATTGATGTGCTCCAGACCAGACACAGCTGTATAAATATTGAGTTGTGGACTAGCCAAGATACTGCCATCAGCCATCACTGCTGTTGCTTGGTCTCACTTGTGAAAGTGTTTGACCAGTCGCCCTCTCCCCTAACCTCATGTCTGCCTACCTTCATCCCCCCCACCCACCCCCCTCTCCCTCTCTGCAAAATGCAACAGTTTGGAAAGAGCAACACAGACAAACAGTAATATGGACACATGTAATCTCTGACTGATTTGAATTTGAGATGTAGGACTCAGACACAGACACACAACTTGTCATTCATAATTGCCAGCTTTTGGACCAGGCGTCGTTGGCTGATATGCTATAATCAGGCCGGCAAAGTGTGTTAGGCGAAATTGAGCAATGACTCATGCTGCCTGCAGGCTGTTCAACTCCAAAACTGAGGTGTGCATTTAGCCCCATGATATCCATCTAAAAGGTATGACTTCTGGCCTATTTCTCAACCACGGTGGTTTGGAGGGCCCGGCGGCAACACCCAAGCCAGGGGCTGTCGATTAGCTGACTTTTCACGTCTGCGGCCCTGTGCCGAAAAGCCATCGTCGTCCTATGACGGCACAGCAACGCTAAACCAGACAAAGCAAATGAAATGCCTTTAAAGATGAACATTGCATAAAGCAGAGGGTGACAGGGAAAAAAAGAAAACACATATACAAGCCTGTTTTAATCCCCCGTCTGTTGAAGATGTTGCATGCTCCATCCTCCTTGGCTGTCATGGCAAATAAAGACGAAGAAACATCTGAAGTGATGCAAAGGCTTTACAGATGATGGCGGTGTCTAGAATGGCAGGTTACGAGCATAAAACCGAGCAGTTGTGTAACAGTCTGCCGATATGCCTGATATTTGAGAGGTTTGAGAGATCAAATTAAAACTGGATAGCGAGAGCACCAGAGCGTCCCAATGTGATGGCAGGCCTTGTGGTTTTTAGCAGAACAAACACTGAGGCGCTGCGGTTATCAGTCAGATTCAGAATAAGAAATTCTTTTGTTGTCGTGTGCATTACATGCACTAGAAATTTAGCTTGGCGTTGTTGGCACAATTACGAGTGCCAGAAAAACACTGTCTTGAATAAAATGAAATAAGTACGCGATAAATATGTGCTCTGCTTTGTGGTGGCGGAAAATATACAGTGTGACTGCTCGCTTTTTTGTTGTTTTCTGTACTTTTTTTTTGGGGGGGGGGGATTTTTCCCCCCTTTTTCTCCCCAATCCTATCCAGCCAATTACCCCACTCTTCTGAGCTGTCCTGGTCTCTGCTCCACCCCCTCTGCCAATCCAGGGAGGGCTGCAGCCTACCACATGCCTCCACCGATACATATGGAATTTCACTAAGGGGGGGGGCATAGCGCATGGAAGGATCACGCTATTCTCACCAGTCCCCCCCCCCCAAACAGATGCCCTGACTGACCAGAGGAGGCGCTAGTGCAGCGACCAGGACACATACCCACATCCCACCCGCAGACACGGCCAGTTGTGTCTGTAGGCCCAACCAAGCCAGAGGTAACACGGGGATTCGAACCAGTGATCCTCGTGTTGGTAGGCAAGGGAATAGACCACCACACCACCTGGACGCCCTTATATTGTTTGTTTCTTTCTTTCTTTCTAATAAACCTCAAAATGCAAAATGCAATCAGTGGCATTTAACAATAACGGCTTGCTTACTTGTTCAATGCTGTTACATTGATCTATGCTTCTCCGTTATGTCACATCACATTTTGATTATCATTACGAATCATTTCAACATTTTTACTCACAGTTACAACCCCCCCCCCCCCAAAAAAGAAAGAAAAGTAATCATTTTTTCCCCATCATATAAGTTATGAATATCAAATACGGTTTTCTAAACGACAAAAACTGTTACACGGGGACCCTGCAGCAAAGCGAGGAATGGGGCACATCATTTTTCAAGTCAAACAGATTTCTCTCTGGCTCAATTGCCCATATCCAACAATGAGCCTTGAGCAAACAAGAAAGCTGCCTTCATGCTATTATGGGAAATATTCACAACCTACATACTCTACCGCTACCAGTGAACATATCCGGGCTCTTTGGTTTGTGATAAAAGCAATAAAAAAAAGATATTATATAATCATGCAAGATTACGCTCTCAAATGATATTTGGGGAAATATAGTTGGATTTTTCCATCACACAGAGTTAGCTGATAGACCAATGAAATTGTTTTGACAAATGAAAAGCCTGCACTCGGCTGTCTTCAAATGTTCTTCTGCACGAGCGTGTGGTGGTTTGAAAAGAGATAGACACTGACTGTGGGCCGTATTATATGGCTCTCTCCTTGAGAGAGATTGAAGCCTGATGGAATATTTATCACTCCAGACTCATCTCAGCCTGTGATAGAGCGTAAGGAATATGGTACCACGTTCCTAATGACCTCAGTAGAAACCTGCAGCCCTGCCACGTACTCACAGGATAATACACCAGCTCTGAAGGTCAAATCTAATTTTGACCGCTGGAGATCTCCTTTTGTCTAGGTATGTGTCCTTCCATCATAGCCACAGTGCCTCAATAGAGGCTCTCAAACAGTGGCATTATAGGAAGATGAAAAAAAAAAACATCAATGTGATTGCATTGGTACAGACAGTAATATAACAATAATAATCAAAGAGCTGCTGACAAAGATTTGATTGAAGAAAAGAATGTTGCAACGACTGCTCTTCATTCAAAATCCTTAAGACTTACATGCAAACAAATGCCTTTTTGATATTTTCTGATGACAGGTAGGACTGTCTCATGAAAATGTATTATGCAACATCGCATTTCCTGTCTTCAGCATTTAAGACAAATGTGGAAAAAGGAAGCAGGTAGCGGCGAGTTTGAATTAATGAAACTGTTGTAGCTAACAAGCAGATATGCCAGAGCAAGTTGATAAAGGACCTTTATTAAAAGCTAACAACACATCAGTATTTAAATTCCAAATGATTTTTTTTTTAAGGCAGGGGAAGTGTTGATGTAACAGCATGTACTACTGTCTTATTTCAGGTGTATCTCTGGGATCTTATCAAACGCCACTGCAATTTACCATGCATCACCAAAAGTGTCGGACAAAAACGACAATGTCCCCTCATTCAGTATATGTATTTTCTGTCTTGTTCCATTTTACATCACTGAAAATATTCAGCCAGCTGTATCCTGTCTGTTATCCCTGGAAACAGTTCACTGAGCACAAATGAATACTGTTTTTTCTTTTCTGTTTTTTTTTTGGGACATATTTTATATTTCATACAAAATGTTATATCTTACAAAAGGCATGATTACCCCACCAGGTTTAATAAAAATATTATTGAAAATGTGTCAACCATATCCAAGAGCACAACTCTGTTATCACATTCGATTTGCAATGATCCCAATACCTCCATTGCCCTCAGCTCTGAAGGTCAAATCTGATTTTGACAACTGGAGATCTCCTTTTGTGCAGGTTGTATGTGTCCTGCAGTTGTATCCACAGTGTCTCAAAATACTGTCATACAAGATTTTATGCAGCATCGTATTTCATGTCTTTAGTATTTAAGCCAAATGGTGAGAAAAGAAGCAGTTAGTGGCTAGTTTGAAGAAGTGAAACTGTTGTAGCTCACACCAGAAAGCTGAATCAGTTCATCTGGAAAAATGTTGCCTCTATGTGAAGAGGGAACGAACCGGGGGGGCTAAGAGTACATCTGTCACCATTTTACAATGCTGTGATTGCAATTATTCTCCAATCCTCTGAATAGTACACATGGCCATTGAAACTCTAATTAATGGTCACACCCATGAAACTGATGGTTTCGGTTGTTATGCTACTGTATTGTTGAAAAGGGTGGGGGTATCTGCAGTCAGTTTAGACAGAAGAGATCACTTAGATGAGTGATGAAACATATCTGTCAATAAACGTTGTATCCAGATGAACTGATTCAGCCTTCTTTGATTTTCTTACCTGGATTATTGAGCATGCATCAGGACATGTTGTAGCTAACAAGCAGATATGCCAGAAAAAATTGCTAAATGACCTTTAACAACAGACACTAACGCATCAGTAATTAAATTCCAAATGATTTTCTTTTGTTTTGGGTTTTTTTTTAGCAAGGAAAGTGTTGATGTAACTTCATGTAATTTCAGGTGTACCTCTGGGATCTTATCAAACACCACTATAATTTACCACGTATCTCCAAAAGTGTCAGTTAGACAAAAATGACAATGTTCAGGATTGTAAATACAAGACATGTACCAGAAAATGAAACCATTAATCCCAGTTTTACCCTATTGTAAAACTACGCCTGAGCCATCCTGTTTGAACATTAGTATTTGCACTCAGAATTACATAGGTAATGTTTTGATTGCTATCATTGAGAACATTTCAGCCATCCTTTGAAAGGCTTCATTCAGTATATGTATTTTCTGTCCTGTTCCATTTTACATCCCTGCAATTATTCAGCCAGTTGTATCCTGTCTGTTATCCCTGGAAAAGTTTCACTGAGCATAAATAAATACTTTTTTGGGCATATTTTATATCTCATACAAGATTTTATATCTCACAAAAGTCATGATTACCCCATTGGGTATATTAAACATTTTATTAAAAATGTGTCAACGGTATCCGAGAACACATCTCTTGTTTGTTATCACATTCAATTTGTGATGATACAATACAACAATATTTCCGTTGCCATCCTTTATTTGAGATGTGCCCAACACCTTATTAAACTTTTTTTTGGGGGGGGTCCCTCTTTTTCTCCCCAGTTGTACCTGTCCAATTACCCCACTCTTCCGAGCCATCACTGTCGCTGCTCAACCCCCTCTGCCGATCCGGGGAGGGCTGCAGACTACCACATGCCTCCTCCGATACATGTGGAGTCGCCAGCCGCTTCTTTTCACTTGACGGTAAGGAGTTTCACCAGGGAGATGTAGCACATAGGAAGATTGCGCTATTCCCCCTAGTTCCCCCTCCCCCCAAACAGGTGCCCTAACTGACCAAAGGAGGCGCTAGTGCAGGAACCAAGGACACATACCCACATCCGGCTTCCCACCCACAGACACGGCCAATTGTGTCTAGGGATGCCCAACCAAGCCGGAGGTAACACAGGGATTCTTATTAAACTTTATTGACTTCTCGCATACATCCACTTGGGCCAATTAAGGCTTTGAAATAAGGGACTGCAAGCCCAAATCACTAGATAACATTCTTGTTGGGAAAAAAATTTGCAGATAAGTAAAATGGACCCCCCAACAAATTCAGTTGCAGTAGTTAGTTTTTACTTGACCCCAGTTTAGGGATAACCATTAAGTTTCCTGTGGTTAACATAAACACAGAAAGTCATTAAACTTCCTGTTTATTTGTGGGTAGACATGATGTGATGGCAATAGAGTAATTTATGCTGCAGATGTTTGATGCAGAGCGCTCTTCAGGGAGTCATGATTAATTTATTTGTGTTTGGGTAAGAGCATGTATCCCGGCCCTATTAATATTGCTCTTTTGCAGAACAAGATCATATCTTAGCAAATTGAATATCCACTCTTTTAATAAATCAGGGCTTCAGCTTCTTTCCCACAAAAAAAAAAAGTTGAAAATTCATATTGCCTACAAGTTGTAAACCCCTCCTTTTTTGTTACAGGCCCATTTTCCAGATTTAGGAAATGCTTAGTCAGGCTGTGGAGTGGAAAGGGCTTTCCATCCACAGATTATAATACAATTGGCTGTAAACAGGAGGTCCTATTATGCAGATGGTTAATCAAGTAAACAATAGGATGTGTGTGTGTGTGTGTGTGTGTGTGTGTGTGTGTGTGTGTGTGTGTGTGTGTGTGTGTGTGTGTGTGTGTGCATGTGCGTACGCGTGCCTTTGTGTTTAATTGTAAGGTTTATTAGCCTTTTTCCACCTTTATGTGGAGATATTTGTTTATATTATAGGCTAAGAAGTCAATCAGGCTTCAACTTCATCCATTGCTCTGTCAAGCTCACTGCAAGGCGCATAGTTATCCCTTCTGGGCCCTGGCTTTTCTGCTTGCTTAATACCCTCTTTGTCCAAATCGCTGTACCCACCTCCCTTTCTAATTATGGACACAAATCTAACAAGCTGATTAAACACCATTAACTTGCAAATTAGGTCTTTCGTTCTAACTTCACCCTCGCTCTCTTTGTCCATTCCCAAAACTGTTTGTCCACCCAAAACATATCATTGAATTGTCAGCAATGCTGCTAAATTTTCACACCTCCGACCTTTCATCCCTACCCATTTTATCGGGTTATTTGTGTCAGACGAGATCGTTCACCCTCAGGACATCCTGTTGAATATGTAAAGGTGTAATAGAGGTGCACCGCTTTTTGTTTAATGCATTATTCCCTCATTCATGCACTATATCCACTTAATCCAATTCAGGGTCACAGGGGGCTGCAGTCTATCCCCACAGGGATAGACAGGGAGGCACCCTGGACGGGTCGTCAGCCCATGACAGGGTCCGCACACGTTAATTCAGTCCATTCTGTCTCACACTCGCATCCATGCATAACAGCGATTAAGAGTCTCTGGTTTAACTTTTATACCTGTGCCTGGAGAAAATCAACAGCAACATGGGGAGAAAATGCAAAATCCCCACGGAAGGGCACAGTCGAGAGCCCAGGACCCTCTTGTTGTGAGGAGACAGTGCAAACCACTAAGCCGCTGTATTTTACATTGATTTATGTAATCTCAGTACATATCTATATCAAAGCATTTCAGCAGCCACCATCCTGACCCCTCAAGTAGACATAGTCCTAATATTAAAATGTCAACCAGATAAGACCATACTGTGTGGTCTGGTCTCAGACCTATCTGCAACACCCTGGGTTTGAATTGGCACAGAGCCGTTGCTGTCATCCCACCTCCCTGCCCACTATGTTTATTGTCTCTTTCCAACTAGCTATCAAATAAAGTCTCTATCTATCTATCTGTCTGTGGGTATACTGAATAGACAGACAGACAGACAGACAGACAGACAGACAGACAGACAGACAGACAGACAGACAGATAGATAGATAGATAGATAGATAGATAGATAGATAGATAGATAGATAGATAGATAGATAGATAGATAGATAGATAGATAGATAGATAGATAGATAGATCGATATATGGATGGATGGATATCACAGGGGTATGCATTCTTTCTCACGACAGAAATGTGCAGTGAGAATAGGGCCATGCTCCATCACTTAAGCTTCATAGGACTAGTGAGTCACAGAGCTCCCTCAATTTCAGGTCGTGCTGAGGTTCATAATTTCACCAGTCAAGTGTTAAGCAGCTGAGTTTTAGCCTTGACTAGAGTGGATAGAAACAAATCAGGGGTTGTTGAAAAGCCTGGGAGAGAGGTGCTATGCTCTGTCCAACAAAGATATGAATAATTAAAGGAGAAAGCTGCAGTACACTGCTAAGTAAAAGCCCAAACATGGTAGCTGTCACTTGCAATCATCTAAATGGATGCAACTGTCACATCTGGGTTTGTAGTTCAGAGCGAAACGGCCCTTTCCCCCCTTAATCCAAGCCAATCTCACTGAGGAAATGTTGTGGACATTGCCTCTTACCCAGGATGCCCTTCATTTGAGCATGCCTTCTGTCTGCTTAGTCTGAGTGGCTGCTCACTAAGTGCAATCTGTGCAGCCGCCTCTGGTTTGTTTGTTTGTCAGAGGGTAAGATGTGCCAGGACAACAGCCGTGTCAGACTATAAAGACCTATTTTCACATGCTTCCTCAGATAATACTGCAGCCTCCCTGTGTGGACCTTTCCATATTTTGGCAAGCCTTGACATAATGCTGATAAGAATATATTGTGAAAGAGGCTCATGTTTGTAAATCACATCTCAGCTCTTCATGTGGCATTCTTCATGAATATTGCTGCTATATTTGGACAGCTTAATGTCACCCTATGCAACATTTAGCAAACATTCAATTTCTGCTGAATATCTGAGATAATGTGACAAATGCCATTTGAACTACAGTTTATTGACAACACATCGCCACTGTACATGGTAAAGTGGGACGATGAGCAGACACTA
This sequence comes from Lampris incognitus, assembly GCF_029633865.1. NCBI lineage: Eukaryota > Metazoa > Chordata > Actinopteri > Lampriformes > Lampridae > Lampris > Lampris incognitus. The sequence goes on from NC_079211.1 coordinate 19,191,314, forward strand.
ATGTCTGAAGAGTTGATTCAGTATTGATTTCAATATCATGACATCTATTGTGCGCTTGATATGCTGTGCTCAGAGGCAAAGCTCAGCTCAAACAGGTTGCCATCTGCATGCCCACATGCCCACAAACAGTCATCAATTCGCCATCTTAAAGTAGAACTATAGGCAAATCATCGGCAGGTCAAAGGTGGGGTATTTCTTCGGTTCTTATGGACCCTAGGCATTGCGCTGTACAGTATAACTGATGTGCAGGACAGCTGTAATAGAATCACACCTCAAAGAAACCTGAGGCGAATAAAACACGTTTAGCATCATTGATCATAATGGGTATACTATGGTTGCTGTCATTGCTGATAGATGAATTTAAAGGCAATGGTCACAGATTGCCTGCAGGCTTCCTTTGTTTTGGTGATACCCGGTTGCATGCAAGCAGACCTGACTCATTTGTTGCTGTAGGGGGTAAATCTGCCATATGAGCTGAGCAGCAGCGTGACAAGGCAGTCACGGAGAGAATCTGCTCCTTCAAGTCTGCGCCTAAATAATCAAGGGTGTCAGGCTGTGCATGTTCCTGTGAAGGAAGGACTCTCTGCTGATGTGGAAATAACAGCCCTAACTAAAGTTTAAGCTGCCCCCCCACACATCACAATATGACAAATCAGTATTCATCACAACAGTGAGGTAAGCAACACACCCTTTAGAGGCTTCACACACACCGCCACAGTGCTAACTCTGAAGAACTCATTGCATGCTATGCAGAAAACATTAATTTACTGTGAGGTGCAGATGAATGGAGGTAATTACCTTTTTCTTTTTTTTTTTTACCAGAAACATTTCTGAGGTCTACTCTAACTGGGGCAGAAAGTGGGAAGGAATAAATATGAAAAGAAAATAGCTTATTTTTATTATAGCTTGCAACTCATCAGTAATATGCTTCATTGGCAAGTAATATTTATTAGCAATCAACCAGGAAGCAGGTGCGCAGATTAATTTCAGGTCAGCGTTTAATTGAATGCAACCAAGATGCCTCATAAAGCATTTAGATTTATTTGTATGTAAATTTTTATCATTTCAACCATTTGATTAGCACAACTGCTATCATTTAGAAATGTTAAAGAATGGGTTCTGCCTCTATTAGACCTCTATTAGAGTATTCCTGCTTACCAAGCCATCAAAAGCAATACATCTATTTTTGTTTGTATAGTGTCCTAGGAAGACGTACAGAATGAACTCACCTGCAGCTTTTTACCATCTGCCCAAGTTTACCAAACCCATACGGACAAAACACATTTTTCTTCAATCTTCTGCCATCCTGATTCATATGCTAATGCAAAATAAATAAATAAATAAATATAGTATTTCCACTTCCTAACTGAAGTTTGAATTCAAACTACCATAGAAATGTGAGGATAAAATGTCAGGAATTAAGGATGGGTGACCAGGTTGCTAGAAAACAGCAGGTTTTAACATTTGTTGAAAATAGGAACCAACTTTAATCAAATCGATCTCAGTGTTTAGAAATGAGACTGTGGGCATCCATGTGGCATGGAGGTCTATTCCATTGCCTACCAACATGGGGATCGGCAGTTCGAATCCCCGTGTTACCTCCGGCTTGGTCGGGCGTCCCTACAGACACAATTGGCTGTGTCTGCGGGTGGGAAGCGGGAAGCCGGATGTCGGTATGTGTCCTGGTCGCTGCACTAGCGCCTCCTCTGGTCGGTCAGGGCACCTATTCAAGGGGGAGGGGGAACTGGGGGGGAATAGCGTGATCCTCCCACGTGCTACGTCCTCCTGGAGAAACAGCTCACTGTCAGGGGAAAAGAAGCGGCTGGCGACTCCACATGTATCGGAGGAGGCATGTGGTAGTCTTCAGCCCTCCCTGGATTGGCAGAGGGGGTGGAGCAGCGACCGGGACAGCTCAGAAGACTGGGGTAATTGGCCGGATACAATTGGAGGGGGAAAGCGGGGAGGATCAAAAAAAAAAAGAAAAAATATTGGCATCAATAACCTCGCCATACTGCTCTCAGTGAGAACAAAACATAGTTGTGTCCCTTTCTCGGTTGGAGTTTTTCAATCCCATTTTAGAGACGTACTCCCTTCTCTCTCCTCGCTTGCCAGACCCCATACGGCCCTTTTTCAAAACTGGAAAGACAGAAGCCAAAACCATGTATTACACTACCTCTTA